>NW_015175027.1:13858-19817 GCF_001447785.1 Gekko japonicus | reverse complement strand
GAGTTCCTGCTGTTGGGTGTGGCCTATTATGCTAATGAGTTCCTGCTGGGTGTGGCCAACTCAGGAGCCAGCTGGAACGCCGTTCCTGTGCGTTCCTGCCCAAAAATAGCCCTGGTTGTGAGTAAGGACTGTGGCAAGCTGCAGTCTCTGAAGTTAATTTAAACACTTGGAAAGCATTCTGCAAATGCTGTTTCAGTAGGAGAATTAAGTCTGTGATAGTGGAGTTGAAGCTGTCTGTGTGTTTCCTTGGTCTTGTAAAATCCAATTGCTTATTAGCGTGTTTAGGGTTGAAACCTCAGATCTCTTCCATTGTAATCAACACCATTTAAGACTGTTGAATCATGCCTTCTGGAATATGGGAATTAATAATAGAAAGAGTACCCTTGATTGTGACTCCTTTAGCCCCACCCCACAGAAAAACCACAGACAGCCCACAGAATCTGGGATTTGGGATAAAGGGCTTTGTGGATGGGAAAAAATGTGGTCTCCGAGTCAGCAGCAAGCATTTTTGCATTTCAAAAGCTAAATATTAGACAATGTCGTTCCACCAGCGTAATTATACAGTGTGTTTCTAAGTAAATAAATGGGTCTGTAAGTAATTTTTTCTTGGTAAACTTCAAATTGTATAAGGATGATTTTTTTGAAGTTTGTATTATAAAGAACTATTGGCTTTAGTAGATGAAATGTTCAAGTTTAACAGGAATAGTCAAGTCATGTCAAATTTCAGAGAAAAAATGTAGTCAGAAAGCAGTGATTTCCCCCCTAAAGACTGTGTTTGCAAAATTTTGGTAACATCCTTAGATACTGCAAAACCAAGGGAGGAATTTGGAAGATAATATTTTAGAAACATCTCTACCAGTATGCCAGTACAGGCTATTCAGAGTGAAATCGCTGAGATTTCTACTTCTCAAGCAACTTTAGCATGCTCACTGTTAAAGTGCTTTGTGTGTCTTTTTGCACACTAAATGTTGATTACCTTGCCAAAAGTACTTAATGCAGAATAGAAGCTACCATGTAGCGCATCTCCCTTAAGTTAGCTAAAAACCTGGAATAATTCATGCTTGGCCCCGGTCACACGAGCGAGATAATCCAGGGGGGAAGTGAGGCTTTTTGCGCCGGAGCAAAATGAAGCGCGGTATCGCGATCAGACGTTCCCCGAGGCTCTGTGCTCAGGCCGTGAGCCGCCAATCACACATTGATGGTGAAGCGTGGCAAAGAAGGGCGAAGCAGTTCAGCAGTAAGGCATTTGTGCGCATGTGCAGTTCTGCATTTGCACGCATACCATGGAGGCATAAAAAAATAATCCGGTGGGACGCAGACGGGCACCGGATACGACGGGATACCAGCGCTTCCGCGATCAGACACCTGCCCGCGCTGCACGTTTTCTGGAAAATATTGCACTTTTCCAGGTATCTTTTTACTCTGCATCTTTGGCGGGGGGCTCTTTTTGTAGCAGGAGCTCCTTTGCATATTAGGCGACACACCTCCAATCCTCCAAGAGCTTACAGTAGCCCCTGTAAGAAGAGCTCTGTAAGCTCTTGGAGGATTGGCTACATTAGGGGTGTGTCGCCTAATATGCAAAGGAGTTCCTGCTACAAAAAGAGCCCTGGCGGGACAATACGGTTTGCCGACGGGTGCGGCACACTTGCCAGATGTTCCCGTGTGATCGTGCCCGTAAAATCCACCCAGCATTCGTCTCTATCACGTGGCTAATTCTGTGTGTGACCGGGATCTTCGGTTATCTGCTCCTTAGAAGTCACCTAGGATTCTTAAATAGCATTTGCTTTTAGATTTGTCTAAAGTGCTTTAGGTTTCTAAATGGAGAATAGAGGAGACAGAAATCTTTAGTTGTTTCATCACCGATTTTTTAAAAATAATTTCCTTGATAGAGTATTGGCTTCTAAACCTCTCTTGCTTGACTCTTCAACCAAAAAGGGGGGGAAATTGTCTTATAATAGAGCATGTGATGTTTGTATGCATGATTGGGGCCTACCAAGTTACTTGTACGTTCAGCAACACACATGATGGAGGTCTGCACTCATCTATTCCCTGTAGATCAGTGCTGTCTTTTGCATGATACTAACAGGGCATTCAACTTTTAGCTATTTAGCTGTATAATTTTAATTTTCATTTGTTAGCTACAACAGGTATTAGCCATTGATAGTACCTCCTTCCATGAACTGAGTAATAACAACTAAGTAATATATGCTGTTTTAAGTAGTATGTTAGAGCAGAGGTGGTTTATGTGGCACAGAGAACTATGAGCATTTAAAATAGTGAAGAATTTATGAAAAGCCCATACACATACTCTGTGCACAGCAATGTGCAGGCAAGGTAAGGCACAAACACAGAGTTCTCCTGTCCCTCATTCTATACATGCCCTAGTTGATCTAGCTTCCCATTACCTTGGTGTCTTTCTGTCTGGGTAGATAGCCTTTTGTCTGCTTCATGTGGCAATGGCAGCCATCAGGGTGGAGTTCTCGTGTGAGAGCTTCTTCATCCAGATTTACTTAGTTCATCCAGATGTACCGACAAAAAAAAAGGCCCACAAAAAAATGGACTTTCTGTTAGAGTCCTGCAGCAATCAGTTCCCCACAACTTTCTTTCCAAAGGAGTAAAGTTTATTGGAGTCTGTGAAGGCAAGTCATCTACACATACGTTCAGTGTCAGGAATGGGGATAAGCGTGCACAGCCGAATAATATACATGATTCAAAGGGTCAGGGGGATGAATCAGAGCCAATCAGAATAACTGCAAAAGCCCACCAAGGCTAACATGCAAAGGAGTCCCTGCTACAAAAAAAGCCCAGGGTTTTGACAACAAACAAGGTAAACAGAATAAGATGCAAAAGGTGGGTGTGGCTGGATGACCACACTTCTGGTAACACGGGGGTGTGGCCTAATGTGCTAATGAGCTGTGCTGGCAGGGGTGTGGCCCAATATGCTAATGAGTTCCTGCTGTTGGGTGTGGCCTATTATGCTAATGAGTTCCTGCTGGGCTTTTTCAACAAAAAGAGCCCTGTGTAAAGGCAAGTCATCTACACATACGTTAAGTGTCAGGAATGGGGATAAGCGCGCACAGCCGAATAGTATACATGATTCAAAGGGTCATGGGGATGAATCTTTCGTTGATGCTGTGGGAAGTCTGACAGGCTACTGGCTAAGGATGCCCAGAGGATAGAGTAACAAGGTACCAAGGTCACCGGCCTAAGCTACAGGATGATAAGGATCGAATCGAAACTTAACATTCCAAGTCAATTTATCCAACAGTCAGCATTCCCCCATCTCAGCCATGGCAGCTGCATAGCTGACATTTTCTCCCTCCATTTTTTTTATTTATTTTTTTGCTTTCTAAGGCACAGCTGACTGGCAACCTTATAGAGTTTTCAAAGCAAGAGCCATTCAGAGGTGGTTTGCCATTGCCTGCCTCTGTGTCACTTCTCTCCACACTAAGGGATTTTATTTACTCAGTTTCCTATCCCGCTCGAGAGTCAAAGAATCCTTTCCTGAAGTTAATTGCACCCCCAAGCCCCATAGCTAGGGAATTCTTTGGGAGGGGGCCTTGGGGGGGCACTAGCTAATTAAATGGAAGTACAGTGCAGGTGGTAAGTTGGGGCAGCCCAGGAGAAAGGGGGCCCAGAAGAAACGCTAGGGGGCCGGGCCCCGTGGGCCCCATGTTAGCTACGGGCCCCCAGTAGGTATCAGATTTCAGGCAAGGTGTGAGCTGGCCCTTTCATTGTCTCTGGCCAGGATGGCCATTAGCACTTCCCAGGCTGTGATGGTTGTTACATAGAGCACTTAAAATGTGGAATTTGCTGATGGAATGTAGTGATGGCCACAGGAATAAACAGCTTTTAAAGGGGATTAGCTAGATTAATGGAGAATAAGTATCGATGGCTACTAGCCATGGTGACTGAGGGGAACCTCCACATTCAGAGGCACTAATCCTCAGAATCCCAGAGCCAGGAGGCAGCATCAGAGGAAGGCCTTGGCCTCTGTGCCCTGTGGTTGGCCTTACAGAGGAATTGGTTGGCCACTGTGTGAGGCCCCGGTCACATGGCAAAGTTGCCGCGGGAGAGGCACGGATGGTGGGCGGATTAACCGGGCGCGATCACACCCCAACATCTGGGAAGTGGAGCGCACCCGTGGCTTACCGCCGACAATGTGCGTTAAAAAACTAGTACCTCCAAGGTACTAGTAAACGTTTGCCACGGGCTGCCTCCAGACGCCCGTGGTGTGATCGCGCCGGTGTGCGGCATTCCCCTCCGGAATGCTGGGTTAGACAGTGTCATAGATGCAACCAACATGAAACTGAGCAAACTTCAGAGGACGGCGGAAGACAGGAGGGCCTGGCGGGATCTGGTCCATGGGGTCGCGAAGAGCCGGACTCGACTGTGCGACTGAACAACAACAAATATTCTTTTCCATTTGGAAGGTAAAAATAATTCAACCCCAGGTTTCCCTTTCTGCCCCTCTTCCTTTCTCATTTGCTCTGTGTGTCACCACCAGGATTGTCTATATTTCAGGAAGATGCTCTTACAGTAGAGGTTTCCCGTGGAGCCATTTCTAGCTGAGCCTTCCATTCCTTGTTTCTAACCCTGACCCTCTAAACGCACAAACCCACATTAACACCAGCCTGTAGTGTAAGGGCTGGAAGAATAGCCGCACACCTAAACACAACACAAATGAATGCATCAACACAATCTGATGTTATCATTTTCACCCTGAGTTATTCTCCAAACCAGGAACACAGTGAGCAAGGAAAAGATCCTTTGTTTGGACTTAGTGGTATAATTCATTTTCTCAAACCAGGATCATATTTCTTCTTGTCAGATTTCAAACTTCAATATTTCCCCCACAAAACATTACATGTCACTTTCTTCTTGGTTGCAATGTCAAAATAAAAATAATTTCATGCATGGTGAAGAAATCTCTGCTGCATTCTGCTCAGCTAGAGACCACTGTGGAAAGATATAAGAATGAGACAAGTGCTCAAAGAGTATTGTCATTCACCTCCATTAATTTACCTGACAGGAACAGCCAAATGTGGAAATCTCTTAATCCATATGGGATGTAACTGTTGGGTGCTACAAAGTCCACAAGGGAACCTCACAAAATGACTTTAAGAATTACCAGACACAATATGCTAAGCCCTTCAAATGTTCATTTCATACTTTTTCAATTCTCTCCTTTCCTGAGCTCTGTGCTGTGATGGGCAAGTTCCTCTTGCCACAACTCATAACTGGATTGGTGTGTCTTTATTTAGAAGACTTCTGTACCACCTTGTCAGTCTTGCTTCAGGTGGCTTACAGTTAAAGTAAATTATCTTTTGGGGGGGGGGTTTGAAACTCCCGAAGGGATATTTTTATTATTTTTTCATAAGACTACATCACCGGCGTAATCTACGGGGGGGCTGGGGGGCTGAAGCCTCCCCCGAAATTTCCTAGAAGCCCCGCCCACCAGGCAGAGGCCGCATGCTTCGGGGCAGGGTGGGGGCTAGGTGAGCGGCCTCGGCGCGCCTAGGCACATCGCATGGGCCACTTCCGCGTTGCTGGAGCCCACGTCCCGGGGCTGCCGACCCCGCAGAGCTTCCGAGAGCGGGCCTAAGATCGGGTCACAGCGGACTGGCACTGGCAGCTTTCCGTAGGGAGGGAGGGAGTCGACGGGTGGCGGCCGGGGAAGGAAGGAGCCAGCGGGCGGGCGAGGACGCCGGTTTCCCTTCTGGTCCTGGAAGCCCACCGCGCCAGCCGGGAGTCAAAGGTCGGGAGTCGGGAGGCCGCTCTGCCTGGGGGGGGGTGGCAGACATCGTCGGCCCCGTCTCAGCCTCGCCTGCCTCGCGCTGGGTTGTTGGGAGGGGAGGGGAGGGAGGCGGCGAGGGGCTCCGGGTCTGCTCTGGCCCGGAGACGACGACATAATCCCCACCACGTCGCCAGGCGCCCGCTGGCCGGCCAGCCCCCCCCG
>NW_015175027.1:2871-13604 GCF_001447785.1 Gekko japonicus | reverse complement strand
GGAAGCAGGGGCGGGGCTTCGTCATGTGCCCCGCCCCCTGTACCTCACCCGGGGGGACTGCGATCCCCCGCGATCCCCCCGAAATGACCTCTGAATGGTTGTATTCCCCAGTTTCAGTGGAGTTGCTGAGGTTGCCTTTAATATAGCATCTCTGGTCTGTCTTCTTTGCAAATCTGACCACAATCTCTCCAGACAGGCTATTTTTTAATATATAATTGGAGTAAGCCCGATAGGCAGTCTCCATATCTTTTACTATTTCATCCGCTGGTAAGTCTGTTGCTGGAGCAATAATCTCACCCAGAGTCTTCTTCAAATCTTCTTTTTCAGTTTCAGGAACTCCCTGGAATCTGAGAATCATGTTGGCCTTTTCCATTTGCAGCTGTAACAGACGATTTTCTTGGAGGTTTTGTTTTGTTTCCATATCTCCCATTCTTTTCTTCATTTTCTCTGTGCCCATCTCTGTGATTTTCTCAGTCGCATGCTCCACTTTCTTCTCCGTTTCTGCCAGCTGGCGCTGCTGTAGAGCAAAGTTTTGGTTTAACGAGGTCAGTTGCTGGTTAATACCATCGAGTTGCTCCATCATCGGCTTGAGCATATCCGCGAACAACTTCATGACGTCTGCTCCCTCTTCCGGTTTTGGGCTCTGACTGCCTAGTGCTTTTGCTTTTAACTTTCCTCGGGAAGCCGCCATTTTACAGTTTTGTTTACAATTTCAAACCGCTTCGCAAGGGCTCGAAAAACTTGTCGCTTCACTATTGGCACTCAAGTAAGTCTCTCAAAATAAACTCGCTGTTTATTTCCTCCCTTCCCCCTTCGATACGTTTATCTGTCCACGCGCTTAAGAGGCATCCCTCTTTGCGCTCCGCTTTTCCCACGGGGGGGGTAATCATTTTTTAAAGTACTCTGTTTAATTTGAACTCACGTTCATTGTTGGTCATATCTCTGACCTCGCTCACATCTTTCATTATTCCGCTCGATCTCCCACGCTTGTCCCGGTCGAATTAGCTTGTGTCCGGAGGCCACACAATGGCAGGACCCATCAGGGTGGAGAAAAGCCTCGATTATCCGGCATCAAGCCGTCAAAAAGGCTAACCCTCAAAAGCCCTCTGGCCTGGAGCCTATCACAAAGGCTCCGTGGGGATGCCACTTGAGGTAGCACCCCTCCATGTCGCTGGTGTGCTAATCGCTCCCTCGAGATCCAGGGAGAGCGACCGCCATCGCCAATCCACAAACCGGAAGTCACTTAAAGTAAGTTATCAACATAAAAACATCAAGCATTAAACAACACAAAACTATCCATAAAACAGACTTCATACCAGAAGCAAACCAAGGGGAAAGCTAGAAATATAAACCCCCTAATTAGCCTGGGTAAAAAGGTGCATTTAGGCCTGGCACCTAAAGCAGGTATCAGGTGAGTCTTAAGAGGGAGGGTGCTTCAAAGGCAAGGTGCCACCACAGAACATGCCCTGTCACTAGTTGCCACCATTGTCACCTCTGAAAGCAGTGCTTGAGAGGCAGATCTTAACTGGCAAACTGCATAGTATTGTGGGGAGAAAGTCCTTCAGGTATTTCTAAGCTTTCTTGGTGACCATTCAGAAAATGCTTGTTTGGTTTTCCAGAGTTCTGTCACAGTTTGTCATGTTGGCACACTCTGCACCTGCACATTATCCTATTGCCTCCTGTGAATTGTTTTGCGTACATTGTCCCCCACTAGCCATAGCCCAGAACAGTACTCTCCGACATGGCACCATGGTACTCCTGCATATCTGTTACTGGCACCCACACTGTAATGGGAGTTCTCATTTGGAGACTCAGGAGAAGGAAGAGAACTGGGACTGTGGTCACACGAGCAGTTTGTGCCGATATCATTGCAGTACCTTTGCAGATTTAAAGAGCACAATCAGACAGCAATATCTGCCTTCCGTGTCCCAGTTGTCGCCACCCTGTTCTGCCCCACTTTGGAAGTGAAGTAATCAGGCACCGGGGAAAGTGCTTTCATCTTACATTTCTGGATTTCTGAATTTCTCTGATGCGAGCTCAACCTGGTTGGGAAGTCTGATCACTGTTCCAGTTTCAGCTCCTTATTTTTGTTGTTTTTTAGTCAATTAGCAATGTGCACATACCCGCATCTTTGTGCAGACCAGCAAGCTTTCAACTGTCCTTTAGGGCAAGGGGGGGAAGGGCAGGCTGAGAAGCCTCCTTTGTCTTTCTTCATGCTGGTTCCTCTGCCTACAGCTTTGCAGCACACCGGGTAAGGAAGAGGTTAATTGAAAAGATGAGTTTTTTCAGAGGGGGAGGCAGCCTCGTCCAGTTGTCAAAACAGAGCGGTGCTTTGAATACACGGTAATGTGCATATGCAAAAGACAAATTTTTTTTTAAAGCCGCCCAACCACCCACTCCTTATTGCCTCACAGCAATAATCTGAATGGTCGACCATGAGGCGAGTGTGCAGTGAGACCACTTCAGGGTGTGCTGTCTGGTCACCCCTCCCCTCAGTGATTTAAACCACCACAAATAGAGGTACCACCAGATCATGGCAAGCCTCCAGTGTGACTTCAACATCTGTTTCTGGGCTTCAGTGGGTCCACAGAAAGCCCATCTGCCAGTATATTCGTGGACACTATGTAGGGTTCTCATCTTCCCAGGTGGGACCTGGAGATCACCTGGAATTACAGCTGATCTCCAGACTACAGAGATCAGTTGCCCTGGATAAAATGGCTGCTCTGGAGGGTGGACTCTATGGTATTATGCCATGTTGAGGGCCTTCCCTTCCCCAAACCCCACCCTCCATCCAGAAATCTTCAAGAGTTGGCAACCCTAGCTAGTGGTCCTCTTTGCAACAGCAGTTGCTTTCATGTTGAACAAGCTGCTGATCTGTTGTTGACCACTTTCTTCACCATTCTGCAGACGAGAAGTACAGCTGGCACATTGCAAATGTCTTTATGCACGGAGTATGGCGGTGTGTTCAAAACAATGGCCATGTCCACACTGGCAGCTTGGTGCGATATGGTGCTGCCTCTATTTGAACTGGTGTTGTGGGGCATATCAACCACACAGCACACCCTACTGTGGGTTACCCATGGAGACATCCCATGTTAAAGCATCCACATTATTGCAGTGCTCCAGCCATGGACTGCGCTTCCAAAAAAAATCCCAAAAGTCATGTGTGCGCATAGGAGCACATGCTTGCACACATACACACATGCGCATGTGCGCACATGAACATATAGGGAAATTTTTAAAAAGACACCTTCCTAGCAGCAGAATGGATCTGCAGGTTCAGACTGCCAGATCTGTTCTGCGCATGCTCCCCCATGTTCAGACATCCAGCCATGCGCAATGAATGCGCGGGGAAACAAAAACACCACTTTGGAGGTGGTGGCTTTTTAACCTGGCTCCAAGTCATCCTCTGATGGGGGTGAGTACACCTGGGGAACGCCTGATCATTGCAGCTTTGATCCTTGCCATTCTGATTGTCAGCCTATGAAATGCTTGTCACAGTCACCATTCTTAAAATTGAAATCGGTGCTGTTACACTATTATGCTGTTCCTACCTTTGGGTGATATTCCCGGTGTAATAGTGCTACTTGGTTCAAACGGGGGTGGGGGGGCACTGCAAAGATGTACTTTTGCTCATGTCGATAAACAGAGTGGTAGCAGATTCAAGATAATGATGACCAGACACCAAAGGCACACAGAGACAGCTAAATATTTTATTGTTAATAATGTTATACTGTAAACCGCTTAGAAAAATTAGGAAAAGCAGTGTAGAAATATAGTAAATAAATATATTTATATAAAAATATATTTATATAGTAAGCCTCAATTGACAGAGAATATTTTTGGTGTAGTGGTTTGGTGTAGTTTGGTGTAGTGGTTAAGTGCGCGGACTCTAATCTGGGAGAACCGGGTTTGATTCCCCCACTCCTCCACTTGTACCTGGCTGGATGACCTTGGACAAGTCGTACTTCTGACAAGAGATGTTCTTGAAAAAGTGTCGTTTCTGTTAAGAGTTCTCTCAGCCCCACCTACCTCACAGGGCGTCTGTTGTGGGGAGGGGAAAGGAACTGAGTTTGTAAGCCGCTCTGAGACACCTTTGGGTAGTGAAGGGAGGGGTATAAATCCAATCTCTTCTTCTTCTCCCTTTCACAATGAGCCTTTTAAAAATTGGAGGCTGCAGTTGGCAATTGTGTGGGTGGGTGGCAGCTCCAAAAAGTGCTGTAATTAGGCAAGGAAGCGGCATAATTGTGTGAAAGGGATACATCCGTATTTCTTCAGATACATTCAAACAGTTGGTTGAACTATCAGCCCCATGAGCCGAACCAGCAGGTTGTTCAGCATTTCTACATGAATCAGATGCACTGATCTCCCCCACCCCCCCTACCCCGTTTGAATTTCTTGTCTACTATGAACTCAAGTTAGGTGCCTTAGGAAAACCACTATTCTCCCAGCTTCAGGGATCTGGGGCTGGTAATATGGACCTACCTTATAGGGTTGTTGTAAAGATAACATAATACGTAGGTGAAGAAGTCCAATGACAAGGAAAGTGACTGATATCTGTTAGAGATGCAGTAAAGAAATGGACACCCATAATCATTAGGGTTTCTCCTGTTCCATTATTTTAAGGTGCCAGAACTTCTCTCCCTATATAGAATCCTTCATGAATTCTACGGTAACTAGGTAAATTTCTAAAATTATTTCTGTCATTAGAGTATGCACATTTTGAGTCAACATTCATTCCTTTTGCATTTCCTGGCATCTGTGATAACCTTGTGCATTGATGAAACACTGCTACCAAAGCAAAATTGTTGTGATTTGTATGCATGACTGTGTCAAGATTCTTTTTGTGTCCTGTTTTAACAAAGCACAAATGTACTCCTGTGCAGTGGCGAAACTGTATACAAAGAATCTTTGTATGGCTGTATGCGTGATTACATTCGGATTGATATTTTGTAGATTTTAGCAATGTTTTTTATCAATGTATATTGGAGAAGTTGTGTTGAAGAAGATGTGAATGAACTGAAGGAACCTAAAACTGCACATCACTGTGTACAAGTTTGAGAATAAAAGTATTCCCCTTTGGAAACAAAAACAAGTAATTCAGAATTCCAACATTTGGAGAGAAATCCAGTTTAGGAGAATTTTTGAAAATATATTTAATATGTTTGTGTTTTGGCTTGTAACCATTGTGGCTGGAAGTCTGTTGATACTTTACAGTACTAGATATTTAGACATGACAAGTGGGGACCCGCAACAAAATGTCGCCTAATGGGCTGTGGCTTGTTTTCACTTTTAATTGCAGCAAAGGAGTTGTAGTCACTAAATGTGACTTGCCTGAGGTCATCTAGCTATTGTTTTGGTCTTGTTCTGTTTCATCCCCCCCCCCCTACTGTCATTCCTTCTGTCTGTTTCTCTTTCTTTCCCCCCATTTCAGCTATGGCCAGTTTTCTTCCATTCCAGGCATGTCTGCTGTTATTCCTCTCCCACCCACACCCTGCAACTGCCATCCCTTCTCTCTGGTTCTGTCTCCCCACCCCCCACCCCATTTCAGCCATGGGTAGTCATTCCTCCAGCCCTCCCCCTCCCCATACTGTTATTCCTTCTCTCTTGGGGTATTTTTAAAAAAAAATTTAGCCATGCATACTGTCAGTCCCCCTTCCACACACAGTTATTCCTTCTCTCTCTCTCTCTGTCCCCTCAGCTCAGCCAAGGTGTGAGGCAGCCACTAGTCTCATTCCCATCAGGAGCAGGGAAAACCCCAGAGCCTTCCCACCACTTCCTCAGTAAGTTAGTGGTTTTTTGTTTCATAATATATTTTTTGTTGTTGTTGTTCAGTCGCACAGTCGAGTCCGACTCTTCGCGACCCCATGGACTAGATTCCACCAGGCCCTCCTGTCTTCCGCTGTCCTCTGAAGTTTGCTCAGTTTCATGTTCGTTGCATCTGTGACACTGTCTAACCATCTCACCCTTTGCCGTCCCTGTCTTCTTTGACCTTCAATCTTTCCCAGCGTCAGGGTCTTCTCCAGTGGGTGCTCCCTTCTCATTGGGTGGCCAAAGTATCTGAGCTTCAGTTTCATTATCTGGCCTTCCAGGGAACAGTCAGGGTTGATGTCTTTTAGGATTGACTGATTTGATCTTCTTGCAGTCCAAGGGACTCTCAAGAGTCTTCTCCAGCACCATAGTTCAAAAGAATCTATTCTTCGGCGCTCGGCCTTCCCTACAGTCCCAACTCTCGCAGCCATACATGACTACTGGGAATACCATTGCTTTGACCATGCGGATTACAATATATTTATTAGTTGTAGTATATGTGTCTAATCTTCTATTTCTTTTATGTTTACAGCAATTGTTTTCTGGTCTTTACTTCATTTTTTGTACATGTTTGATTGTATATATTTTTACATATTAGCCAATGTGTTCTATTTGCATTAGACCTCTGAGGAAGGCCTGTGAAGGCCGAAACGCGTTAGGTCTGTTTCATCAGCCTTTGTGTTTTTATATTTGTATATGGGGTATGAATGGGCCCTTATTTGGTATTTTAATTTGTGTTTAATGAATACATCTATATTTTTGTATGTTTCATAATTAGATTTTTTAGAGTTGGCCCTCTTCTATTCTTGACTAACCTTCTTAGGTTCTGAATTCTAGGTTTTAGGTTCAGGCTTTTTTTTCCCTTTCCCCCTTTTTTGTCCTTGCCATGAGACACCTGGGTCTCACAGATCCTAATCTCATTCTCTAACCATGGGTGGTGGACAGTGCAGTCAAGTCACAGGCAACTTATGGCAACCCTGTGGGTCTTCAAGGCAAGAGACTAACAGAGCTGGTTTGACATGACCCTCCTACATACAGCAACCCTGGACTTCCTTGGTGGTCTCCCATCCAAGTACTAACAAAGGCTGACACTGCTCAGGTTCTGTGATCCAGCAGACTCATTCGTACGTTTACAGAAAGAGGCAGAGCTATCTACAGTTCTTATCTATATTATATAGAGTAAATCAGGGCTTTTTTTGTAGAGAAAGCCCAGCCGGAACTCATTGGCATAATAGGCCACACCCAACAGCAGAAACTCATTAGCATATTAGGCCACACCCCTGACGGCACCGCTCATTGGCATATTAGGCCACACCCCCATGTTACCAGAAGTGTGGTCATCCAGCTACACCCACCTTTTGCTTCTTATTCGGTTTACCTTGTTTGTTGTCCAAACCTAGGGCTTTTTTTGTAGCAGGAACTCCTTTGCATGTTAGGCCACACACCCCTAATGTAGCCAATCCTATTGACTTTCTGGTGTTGGGTGTGGCCTATTATGCTAATGAGTTCCTGCTGGGCGTGGCCCTCGGAAGCCAGCCGGAACTCCGTTCCTATGCGTTCGTGCCCAAAAATAGCCCTGGAGTAAATGATTGGTCAGTTTTATCATTTGTTAACTGGGGGGCAGTTGTTCACCACGTCTACCTCTACCTGTCCCAGTGCTACCAATGAACAGCCAAGCTAGGGTTGTTGACTTCACACCTTGCTTATGGGATTCCCTTGAGTAACCACTGTGTGAAGCAGGATCCTACCCATTAATTTATTTGTGCTGAAGACTGGACAGATGTTAGACTGGAGGGCCTGATCCAGAGGGGCTTTTCATGCTTCTTCCCCCCTCCTCCATAGAAAAGGCATTTCAGTTAATATTCTGGGGGGGGGGAGCCTTTTAGCCTCCCTGCTTGGGGGTTGGGGAGAGAGGAGGCGGAAGATTCCCAACAAATGCCCCGAGTAGTAGCCTCCTCCCGTCACCATGGCGATGCGGCCCTGTTCGCCCTCCTGCCCCCGGATGTCCTTTCAGGCCTCCTCTGCTTGCCTTTGCTCCGCCAGTGCTGGCGCTCGCTGGTGGAGGAGAACAACCAGCTGCAGCATGGGAGACCCCCCAGCCGAAGCAGCGCGACAGCAGCCCCCGGCCTGGATGGGGGAAGTGGGGGGAGGGCGCTCCCTCATCTCTGTTTCTCTCCTCCTCTCCCCCCTCCTCCTGACAAACTCCCACTCTGCCTCAGTGCATGACGCAGCAGCCAGGACCCAGCCTTGATTTAAACTGGTGGTGACCATTTTAAATTGGTGGTGACCATTAACCATGCCGCGAAGGCAAGAAGGAAAAGGAAAGGAAGGCCCTGGCCCATCAGGCACCGAGTCTGCCCAGGCGCTGAGGGAAAGTGGCGAAGGGGGCCAAAGATGAAGAGCTCTCCTGCCACTTGTTCCCTCTGCCTGGGTAAGTCTGTTCTGTCTGCATGTGCAGAGGAAGCTGTTTTCCTTCTTCGGGAATTTAAGTACCCCCATAGAGTTTTTAAGACATGTAAGGTTTTTCCGCACACCTCAGGAGTGTCCGAAGTGTGCAGAAACATCTCTTTACCCTCCATGTGCTCCCTGTCTGCAGAAATCAGTATCTGCACATAGGGGGCACAGTTTGGAATTAGACACTACAATAAAGTAGTTGCTGAAAACACTAGGCACCAAAATAAAATTTCTAAATGCCCTGGCGCCCTGGCGTTGGGGATTTGTTGAGCCCTGTTCTTGCACTCGTCTTTAATTCCAGGCAGTTTAGCACAATCGTGACCAACAGCCCGGAATAGATCTTAAGCAAATGGATACCATTTTTGGAATTTATGCTTCTCATTTACAGAGAAGACACAGTGGAAATTTCCTAATTTTAACACCAGGCTTTTTAATTCTATAATCAAGCCATGCAGCTGGATGACAGATTTTGTGTTGAGTACTGTTTCCCTTGGCAAGTCAATTAATGTACATTTGCTGAAATGGTGCATGTTTTAACAAGCAGCAGCAAAAGTAATGTATTTCAGATTCAAAAACCTAGATTGGAAAGCTTTTTGACATACACAGTGCTGCTAGGCAGAAAGTGGGGTGGGATCAAGGAAGCATTTAAAATATGTTGCAAACTAAACGTTGGTGTGCTTGTAAACAGCACTTGAAAGCGATTCTACCCAATACTGACCCCTGCAACAGTCAGCTGGATGGCATGCAGGAGATTCGTGATCAGATACCTTGATGCCTTTAATATTATTTAAAAGCAGCTGCTGTGTGTGTGTGTGTGGGAGGGGTAATCGGGGACCCAGCAGAGGAATAGAAGTATTTTACTCCTTACTTCCCCCATGCTGTTTTCCTGATCTAAATCCCACCCACACAAAAAAGAAAACGTAAGAGTATGTTTTTTTTCCCCTGCAGGGCAGATAGATTTTGTGGGGCAGACGGCACAGGGATTAGCTTCCTCTCCCCGGGCCCTGAGGCTCCAGTCTAACTCAGCTTCCATGGCTGCTTTAAAATAAAGTGTGGGCTGTCCTATTTATTTTTGTTCTCTCCTTCCTCCATGGTGCCCAGGGTAGTATACATAGGTCTCCTCCCTCCAATCCATTTTATCCACAACTAGCCTTCCCCGGCGTCATATCTTTTAGCCTTTTGGTACTTTCCATGGGGTTTTCTTGGCAAAAGTACTGGAGTGGGTTGCCATTTCCTTCTCCAGGGGGATCACTCTTGGTCTGAGTTCTCTGCTGTGGCCTGTCCGTCTTGGGTGGCCCTTCACGGCATAGCCCACAGCTTCATTGAACTGCTCAAGCCCCCTCGCCACAACAAGGCAGTGATCCATGAGGGGGGCTGTTTTAGTACTATCCCTTAAATTTTGCCTTTGTTCTGGTTTATCTGTGTTATGCCAATAAAGGTTTTCTGTTTCTGAAAAAAAGCTGACAGAAAGGTGGGGGTGAGTTCTCTGTTTCTCTTCAGTTATACAAACGGACGTGATGTCAGTGGCTGCAGTTCTGTGCTGATGGTTCCGTGGGCTTGTTTGAATCACAGATGCATGTTGTATGTTTTCTTTTTTAATGCAGTTTATATTTATTAGAGTGCTGTGTCCGGATCCGAGAGGTTTGGGTTCAAAGTCTCTTGAGTTGGCCGCTGTTTCTCAGCATCACCTACCTGGCAGGGTTCTTGTGAGGGCAAAATGCAGAGGGAGAGAATCATGTGTGGAGGAAACTCTGAATAAATTGTATTGATAAGTTTTAGGGGGGGGATTCAGCGCCAGGAAACAAAGTGGAACAAAAACGTAACCACACTTTTGATTCTCATGAAAGAGACGTGAGATTGAATGGAGATTTTGGGGTTGAACCCGAGGGGTGAGAAATTTGAAATCGTTTTGCAAAAGGACTTTGCTCACTCTCCCCCTTCTGATTATGATCCTTGATGCCCAACACTACTGAATAATTAATCCCATAAGAACATTTCTTCTCAGGCTACTCATGAAGATTACGAGCAATGCTGTCCATTACCCACATTCCTGAAGAAGTGTGCCTGCACACAAAAGCTCATACCTTGAGTAAACCTTTGTTGGTCTTAGAGGTGCTACTGGACTGAAATCCAGAGGAAACAGGGCAGAGAGTTTCCTTGTGCATTCACACACCAAACTGAACATGAAGATGGGAACTGAAATATGTTTTTTTAAGGACAGATCAATACGGTTATCTTAGTTTCCTTTGGTTTGTTGTGTTCCACTAATGGTGGCACCTTCTCAAGATGCAAGAGTAAGGCTGCGGTCACACGGAGCATTAGCCACGCTACAGAGACAAAAGATGGGCAGATTTTCCGGGTGCGATCACAGCGCCACATCTGGGAAGCGTAGTGCTCCCGTGGTGAACCCGAGGCTTCCCGCCGAAGATGCGGGGTAAAAAACTAGTACCTCCAAGGTACTAGTTTCC
>NW_015175027.1:0-2771 GCF_001447785.1 Gekko japonicus | reverse complement strand
GGGGGAGGTGCAGGGGGGCGTGGCGGGAGGGCAGCCTGGCTGAAGCTCCTCCTGGAGGGGACCGGACGGAGGACACATTGCAGTCCTCTGCAGCCCTGGAAGGGGTTACACCCGGAGCCTTTTGCTAGGGAGGCCGCTTCTTTGCCGCGCCACAGGATTGTCCGGTAATCGGCACCTCCCCCCTAACCACGGGACCTCGACGAAACGTATGATCGCGCAGCCCCGCGTTTTTTTGCTCCGGGGCAAACAGCCACGCTCCCCCCCCACATTTTTCTGCCCGTGTGACCGGGGCCAATGAGCTTCTTGCCTCGAGACAAGGTGCACCATTCGCTGAACATGGAGTCCAACCCATTATTTCTGGCCTGCCTTGGTTTAATCATTGCCTTGATAAATCTTTTGTTTCTTTCTGTGCTGTTATGCATACATGCAGTTTCTACACTACTGAAACATAAATAATACCATAAAATCTATGCGCTTTTACAGGAGAAAGCATGGTACAAAGAAACAAAAAAACATTGCAAAAACAAGAAGTCACAAGTTTGTTTCTCTCAGGGGAGAACTGAAATTGGGTTATTCACATTAAACCAGCAAGCTGGCGAAATTGAGTCTTATTCTGAGGCTTTTCCTGAGCAGCATCCAGCACCAGCACCAGCCAAATCGGACCACCCCCCTTCTGACACCCCTCCACTTTCCCAACTGCACTTGTAAATTCTTTTACCAGTGGGAGTTAGTGAAAGTATATTCACTGACAGCTCATGAAGCAACGTCTATGGAAGAGTCAGCTTTTCCAAGAAGGGAGTATATCATAAACTGGGAAGTGACTAATGGCAACTTTGCTGGCAATCTTCATGAGCAGCTTGAGAAGAAATATCCTCGCTATTATGAATTATTCAATAGAACTGGGCATAAGGGGTTGGACTTCATTTTTGTTGGTTTGCATTAATGGTCTGGAGAAACTTGGAGGTGCCTTACAGTGCAATCCTGTTCAGAGTTACCCCCCTCTATGCCCATTGACTTCAAATACGCTTAGATGGGTGTAACTCTGATTAGGAAGGCACTGTTAAAAACTGGCCACGAGTTGCTAAGATGAACTTTAAAAGGGACATCTCCAGATAGGGTTGCCAAGTGTGAATTGAGCCGCAGCGGGGGACTCCCGGCTGGCGACTGGAGCATGCGCCATAGAGTTTTCCCTCCGATGACCGTGGCCCCACCCCCAGCATGCCCGGCGTGGTCGCTTCACTTCCAGGTGACGTGCACGTCGGGGTGGAGTTCCCCCCGGGGCCTGATCCGCCAGCGGCAGGGAATGGGCCTCTGGGGCGGGGGTTTTCCGCCCCCGGGGGGACTTGGCAAGCCTATCTCCAGATGCCCTTTCCGCTAATTGCAACTCTTTCATTTGTGTAGTTGAGGAGGGGAGGGGACCTTGTTGAACAGGAAATGCGAAAGGAATGAACTGACTCCCAGCCCCTCTTCTCTCAAATATTTGAGGGATATTTATTTCCTTACCTAACTGACTTACTTTAAAGGATATGAACAGCACAATTTCCCTCCCTCTTGTTGCATGTGGATGTCCGTGTTTTTAGGAAATCACTCAATGGCATGACAGTATTTGAGATACACCCCCCCCCCCGGTGTAGACTTTCCAATTTCCCGAGGGGGGCTGGGGCTGGGCCAGAGGCATTGGTTTGCTAGGAGCAAGGGTGGCTCCCGGGGGAGGCTGAGCACCTTCCTGAAAATTTCGGAGGGGGCTGAAGCCCCGCCGCCCCCACGAAGATTACGCCTATGACTTGCAAAACTAAGAAAACTGGCAAAATGTTTGAATGAGGGTAGTGATCGAAATATTGATACAAGAGGCTAAACAATCTCCCTTGTTAAATATGGCTGCCTATGGTCATAGGTACCAGTACTTCCTTTTAAGGATGTTCATTTGTACTCTATTGTGAGTACTTTAATCATGCACAAAGGCACTCTTGTTGTTACTTTGCACCAGTGAGCTTAAATTATAGGGGTATACAAGTGGCCCTACCCCTTTCATTTAAGGTGGGGTTTTTGCCTTTCACTAAGGGACTATTCATATCAGGAGGTAAAAACAGGCCGCAGAGCTCAAATGTTGGTCAGTTCAAGCATTGCGGGCATTATATTTTGGGGGATGTTGCTTGTTTTTCATGTTTGTTTCCCATCAGAAATGTTCTTCAAATTGTGAGCTGTATCAGACAAAGATGTCCCTTCAATGCTAGTGAAGGATGGATGACCCAAATTAGTTTCAGTCGTATGAGTTTTCAAGAAGTTCCATTAAGTCATTGCATTTCTTGACTGCTGTTCTGCTGTTTAACTGTGGGCAATAAAGTAAGGCATTTTGATGTTCATAAACATGTCCTAGAGATAAAATGAAATCATTGTTCTAAATCTGTGGCCTATCCAGTCTTCCATCCTATCACCACCTGCAATTTCCTCCTCTGCAGACTTAGCATTAAGTGGAATAGCTAACAAATGTGGTTTTGTGAAACTGTTACTGCATTTTAAAGGGTGTTTTCATCAGAAAGAGAAATATTCCTTTCCTAAATTAAAAAAATAAAACAAAACTGCTGCCTAGCTCCCTTAAGAAAATAAATGATGTCCCTTAATGCATGGAAAAGGATGGTAGATCTCTAGGTTTGACCTAGAGTTGCCAACTTTGGGTTGGGAAATACCTAGAGATATTGGGGGTAGAGCCTGGGGAAAAGAGGGGTTTGGGGAGGGGTGGGGACTCAATGGGGTATAATGTCATAGAGTCC
>NW_015175026.1:37050-40727 GCF_001447785.1 Gekko japonicus | reverse complement strand
CCCACCTGAACATCTGGTATTGTTGTGGAAACTCAGTAGTCCGCCTTTCTGCCCAACTAAATTACCGACCAAGAGGACTTAGAAAACTTCCACCCAAGCCCAAAGTGTCACCTGCCCTTCCAACCTTAAAATAACAGTTTAAACCAGCCACGGGGACTAACAAACTGCAGCCTTCAAATATCCACGGGGCTGAGCACCAAAGGCAACGGGAGCTGCAGGGCAGTTTTCTGAATTAACAATATGTTGCCTCGTTTGCTGGAGGTGAGGGGGGAAGGGCGTCGGGAGGGCTATTTTGGGACAGGAACGCACAGGAACGGAGTTCCGGCTGGCTTCCAAGGTGGCCACGCCCAGCAGGAACTCATTAGCATAACAGGCCACACCCAACAGCAGACACGCATTAGGATTGGCTGCATTAGGGGTGTGTGGCCTAACATGCAAAGGAGTTCCTGCTCCAAAATAAGCCCTGGAATTGGAGGACAACAAACAAGGTAAACAGAATAAGAAGCAAAAGGTGGGTGTGGCTGGATGAGCACACTTCTGGTAACATGGGGGTGTGGCCTAATATGCCAATGAGCTGTGCTGGCAGGGGTGTGGCCTATTATGCTAATGGGTTCCTGCTGTTGGGTGTGGCCTATTATGCTAATGAGTTCCTGCTGGGCTTTTTCTACCAAAAAAGCCCTGGGCGTCGGGCAAAGGTGTCATGGGAGCCTAATCTATAATCCCAAAGCAACAGGAATCCGCCGTGCAGCCCTCTGTGGGTCACCTTTGCATGTTCCTGTAATGCTGTTCGGATCTATATCGGGGGTCCCCATACTGTCTGAGCCTGCGGACACCCACGGAGCTCTGACCCAGCATGGAGGGTGGAGCCACAAAATGGCGCCCGCAGCTCAACATGGGTCCCAACTTAGGTGCAGATCCTTGTGCTGTGGTGGCAGCCGCTGCCAAAGCAATACTTTAAAAAAATCTGTAGGGCCAATCAGATCTCCAACGGCCAATCAGAAGCCTTCCTGGGCCAAAACTTCACTGGCTCCACCCACTTTCTAAAAACATTGAGGGGGGGACACCAGGAAAGGCGTCGGTAGGTGACGTGATGCCCACAGGCATCTCGTGGGGGACCCCCTGTTCTATATGATGGGTCTTGGAGCCGGTCCGTTATGGATGTGGCAGAGGGGGTTGGAACTGAGCCGCTCGAGGCGGCGCCACTCACCAGGCCGTCGATCAGCCCCATGCCCAGGCCGATGGGCCCCTTTTCGAGTTCCACCACAAAGACGTAGCAGAAGTCGTCCGTTGCCGAGCTGCGGCTAGAGGAGGCCGGAGTGGGGAAGTCATATGGGGTCGGTGAAGAGCCTAGGGAGGAACAGAAGAAGAGTTCAGGAGCTGGTAGCCTCATCATCATCCATCCACCCATCATCCATCCATCCATCATCAGTCAACCATCCATCATCAGTCATCCATCCATCCATCATCAATCATCCATCCATCATCAATCATCCATCCACCCATCATCAGTCATCCATCACCCACCCACCCATCCATCCAACCATCTTCAGTCATCCATCCATCATCAGTCATCCATCCATCTATATGATGGGTTTTGGAGCCGGTCCGTTATGAATGTGGCAGAGGTGGTTGGAACCAAGCCATCCATCCATCATCAGTCATCCATCCACCCATCATCCACCCATCATCAGTCATCCATCCACCCATCATCAGTCATCCAACCATCCATCACCCACCAATCCATCCATCCATCCTCAGTCATCCATCCATCCATCACCCACCCATCCATCCATCTTCAGTCATCCATCCATCATGAATGTGGAGGTTCCCTTCAGTCGCCAGGGCTAGTAGCCACTCGTAGACTTCTCCTCTGTGAATCTGTCTGATCCTCTTTTAAAGCTATCTATTCCTGCAGCCATCACTACACCATCTGGTGGCAAAGCCCACATTTTAATCACTCATTGAGTAAAGTATTCAACTTCATTGGATGCCCCAGGTTCTAGAGTTTTGCAACAAGGAGTTATCTCGGGGCTCATTCTCTCTCTGCCCTGTGCAGCATCATTTTACAAACCTCTATCATGTCTCCGCCATAATTTGTCTCTTTTCTGAACTGAGAAATCCTACACCAGGGGTGTCGAACTCACTTGTTATGAGTAAATGAGACCTTGTTGGGCCGGGCCATGCGTGTCATGAAATGCAATGCCAGGTAGCGGAGATGTATGCTGTTCAGGTGTGTATCTGTAAGCTGCAAACCTACGATGACGCAGCAGCGGCAGAACGGGAAGAAGCAGCAGAAGATAGCCAGTTCCACTGCGGGCCTAGAAAGAAGCCCCCGGGGGCCTCATCCGGCCCCCGGGCCACATGTTTGACACCCACGTCTTAGACTAGTCAGCCTTTCCCCACAGGAAACGTGCTCCAACCCCATAATCATCTCGGTCGCCCTCCTTTGCCCTTTCTCCAGCTTATGCATGATAGATGCGCTTCCCCACATTACTCATCTCGGTCGCCCTCCTTTGCTCTTTGGCCTTCAGCATTCCGTACATTTTCGACACCCGATCCTGCAACCAAGTTGTAAACTGGGGGAATCCGTCGGACTTGATGGCCAGTGTTTCCAAAGCTGCCTGAACTTCTGATGAGTTTGTGTTCCAGATGGGAAGGAAGACCGCCTCGGTTCGCTGGAGCTGTGGTTATGGGCGGAGAAACCTCCAAACTACTTACGAAACACCCCCGCCCCCCCCAAATCAAACAACCGACCCAGATCTGTTCACTGGAAGCTTGGAGGAGCATCAGAAGCCACAGAGAGCCCAGCCCTGCACTGAGGTCGGATTCCCGCTGCTCCAGATGGACTTGGCGAGGGCCCCTGTCCAGCTGTTTCGACCTCAGAGGCGCAGCGAGGATGGAAATTGCAACACTCCGCATTTCTCAGCTGTGGCCTCAAAGGCACAGGGAGCTTTTGGCCAGCCGGGTCACCTCGGTCAAATTTTTTCACGGGGGACGCCTTTCAGTTCAAAGACAGGCAAGCCTCGGCTGTCCCCAGATGCCCTGCCGGGAGAGCCAAGCTGCGAGCAAGCCAGTCCCTCGCTAAAGGCCTCCACTTGTCCTGCCTCACCTCTTGCTTTAATGCTTTACGGGCGAGACTGGATCCGCCCAGGCAGCGGGATGAGGTGTTAGACTGGCCCATGTCAACTACTGTAACGCTCTTTACATGGGGCTGCCTTTGTCGCAAATTCGGAGGCTGCAGCTAGTGCAGAATGCTGCAGCCAGGCTGTTGATGGGCCTCTCGAGGAGGGACCACATTCAGCCTGTGCTGAAAGCGCTGCACTGGCTGCCAATAGCATACTGGATTCACTTCAAAGTGCTGGTTTTGACCTTTAAAGCCCTAAATGGCCAGGGTCCAGCCTACCTGAGGGACCGCCTTTCTCCATATGTTCCCCCAAGGGCACTTCGGTCGGGAGGGCAACATCTCCTGGAAATTCCAGGCCCGAGAGAAACTAAACTTGCTGTGACTAGGGCTGGGGCGTTTTCGGTGGCGGCTCCTACCTGGTGGAAGGAGCTCCCAGAGGAGATCCGGGCCCTGCGGGACCTCTCTCAGTTCCGCAGGGCCTGCAAGACGGAGCTCTTCCGCCAGGCCTTTGGATAGGAACCGCCGCCACTGTTATGCCCCAGCGAATTAACAT
>NW_015175026.1:33352-36985 GCF_001447785.1 Gekko japonicus | reverse complement strand
ATTAACATCGAATTAACATCGGATTGCCTGGCCCCTAAGGGTGGAACGTAGCACCAAACACGGCCCTAGGATAAGATCAAGGGTAGCTATGTGAGATAAGATCTCTCCTTTTTTGTTTGAAACTTGTTGGTAATTTGTTGTAAATTGTTCATATTTTATTGTAATTTATTGTTTTAAATCATATTGTATTGTTTTAACCTGGCACTTAGTGCCCTGTAAGCCGCCCTGAGCCTTCGGGGTAGGGCGGGGTATAAATTTAAATATAAATAAATAAAATTCTGGAAGGTGACTTTGGTGCAGTGGTTAGGAGCATGGACTCTAATCCCCACTCCTCCGCATGTGGCTGCTGGTGTGACTTTGGGTCAGTCACAAGTTCTCCCAGAGCTGTTATCTCAAGAGCAGTCCTCAAGAGAGCTCTCTCAGCCCCACCTGCCTCACAGGGTGTCCGTTGTGGGGAGGGGAAGGGGAAGGGGATTGTAAGCCGCTCGGAGACTCCGTCGGGTAGTGACGGGCGGGGTATAAATCCAGTCTCTTCTTCTTTGTAAGAAAACCGCTCGCAAGCAGAAAGCGAGCAAATAAAGGTGCCGCTGGACTCGGACTTCGTTTTGCTGCTTCAGACCAGCAAGGCTGCCCGCCTGAATCTATCTGAAGAAGTGTGCCCTTTGCACATGGAAGCTCATACCCAAAATTAAACTTAGTCGGTCTTAAAGGTGCCGCTGGAGTCAGACTTTGTCCTTGATGCTTCAGACCCAACACAGCAACCAACCTGGAGCTACCCTAAGACGATTAGCTATGGGGTTGAACAGAAAAGGGGGGGAGCTTGAGCTGCAGGGGCAGAAACTTGAAGAAGAAGAAGAAGAGATTGGATTTATACCCCGCCCTTCACTTGGAGTCTCAGAGCAGATGACAAACTCCTTTCCCTTCCCCTCCCCACAACAGACACCCTGCGAGGTAGGTGGGGTTGAGAGAACTCTGACACAAACTGCCCTTTCTCAAGGACAGCTGTGCCAGAGCTTGTGACTGACCCAAGGTCACAGCAGCAGGTGCAAGTGGAGGGGTGGGGAATCAAACCCGGTTCTCCCAGATTAGAGTCTGCGCACTCAACCACTACACCAAACTGGCTCTCGAATGCCTTCAATCGCAAACTTGCTTCGGATGCCTTCAATCGCAATATTCAACCATGCAGCCACGACAGTAAGTCCGATCATAAATACCCAAAGGTTTCGGCTCACCTTCAGGGCTTGTGGTTTTGGTGCCGCTGAGCCCGTTCCGACGAGGATCTGCACCGGGTTTCCCAGGGATGCCCTCGGGAGTCAAGCTGAGACTTGTGGGGTCAGAGGTTAGGGGCGTGTTTGGCGGGGTCAGCAAGCAAGAGACGTCGCCCGTGATTGCAGCTGGCTTGGTGCTGGCCTTGCCCTGCTGTGCCTGGTGGTGCACCTGCTGGAGGCTCTCCCGGAGATGCGTCTCGCAGAGGTCGTGATCCCGGGCAGGTCCGTTGGTGCCCGTGACCGCAGGGAGACTCCCTTCCACTCTTGGCTCCGCACAACTCGTAGGCCGCCTGCAGTTCGCCCGGCCGAGGGAGTTTCCCAGTGGTGGCAAAGCCGGTGGAGTCTCTGAAGCTGCACGGGGAGTGGTTTGGCAGCTGACTGCTTCCGTCTACAAGGGGGGGAGACATAAAGACAAGAAGTGGGCACCCGTTTTATTCAGGGGATAGATTTGTTTACTTATAGTTTGGATTTATTTATTTTTTCCCAAGTTTATTTTCCATGTTTTCCATCAACAAATAAAAAAATCAAAAATTCGATTACATTGATTTTTAGAGCTGTTAAGTCAAATTACTTCTCTTAATCAGATTGTTAATTCGTTATTCATTCGTTACATGATTTATCCAATCATATACCCTTAGCCATCTATTATTCTGTATTTTAAAGTCTTTTCCTTGGAGCATAACACTCAAATTATCCATTTGTGCTATTTCTAAAAGTTTTAACATTAAGTCTTCTTTTGAGGGTAATTTGTCTGTCATTCAGTTTTTAGCCACTAATATTCGTGCTGCTGTTGTAATGTATACTAATAGATATGTATTTTGTTTTACATAACCTTTTGAGATCATATTCAATAAAAAGATTTCAGGCATTAACTCAATTTCTTGATTCAATATTTCTGAAATAATTTTGTGTACCATTTTCCAATACCTTTGCATTTTACTGCATTTCCACCACATTTATGAACTGCCCGATCCCTGAGTACTCGGGGCTCTGAGTGATGAAGAAGGGGGGGGGGAGAGTTGGATTCATTCCCCGCCCTTCACTCGGAGTGGCTTACAATCTCCTTTCCCTTCCCCTCCCCACAACAGACACCCTGTGAAGTAAGGCGAGGCTGAGAGAGGTCTTTCCAGAACTGTCCTTGAGAGAACAGCTCTGACAGAACTTGTGACTGACCCAATAGAAATACATATAATAAAAACACGTATCATAATAAAACATTTGTTAAAATCAGGGGTCACTTCTTGCAGGAGCGGAGCTCCAGCAGTAAATAGCCCAGGGGGCGGGCACATGCAACAAGCCCCACCCCCTGCTCCCAGCAGCCCTCAGTCAGAGCAAGAAGCAGCCAGGTAAGTTGCAGAGCCCTCCCCCTGGCCCCCGGCCCAAAACAGTCCAGTGGCACCTTTAAGACCAAGTCTTATTCAGGTACAAGCTCTCTCTCCTCTGCGAGGGCAGATCTGCATGGCCCCCCCCCCCAATAGCTAGCAATCCAAAACAGTCCAGTGGCGCCTGAGCGGTGGGCGTTGCCTTCTGACACACTTCCGGTGATGTCAGGGGGCGTGGCATATGCAAATAAGTTATGCTAATGAGTTATGCTAATGAGCTCCTGCACCTCTTTTTCTACGAAATGACCCCTGGTTAAAACCATTTTTCAAATGGTGCGAATACATCGGATTTCAGACCGTAACATCACCTCAGGGAAAGGCAGGGAGAAAGCATGAAGCTAGGGGGGGGGGAGGGTGCCAGCCAAGACGGAGCCCGTCGCTGCCCTCAACCAAACGCCTGGCGGAACGTCTCTGCCTTACAGGCCCTGCGGAACTGCATCAGGTCCCGCAGGGCACAGATGTTGTTTGGCAGAGAGTTCCACCGGGTGAGAGCCGAGGCTGAGAAACGGACGTCTTTCGGGCCGGGGATCACCAATAAGTTCTTCTCAGCAGAGTGTAAAGCTCTTCGGGGGACACACCGGAGGAGGCGGTCCTTGCAATGGGACGGGAGGGCTTCTGCCACCATGCCAGTCATGCTACCCCCCACACACACACACAAAGCTCGGCTGGAAAGGGTCCATCTGAATCCCATACCAAAAAACTTCCCATAATTCAGAGTGCTAATACAGAGCCAGCAAAAGCTGCAGGAGCCCGTGGGGCTGCCAAAAAGGAGAGCGCTTCTTCTAATTAGGAGCCCAGACTGTAATCTGGGAGAACTGGGTTTGATTCCCCACTCCTCCACATGCAGCTGCTGGTATGACCTTGGGCCAGTCACCAGTTCTCTCGGAGCTGTTCTCTCAGGAGAAGTTTTCAAAAGAGCTCTCTGAGCCCTACCTACCTCACAGGGAGTCTGTTGTGGGGAAGAAGAAGAGACGAAGAGATCG
>NW_015175026.1:27295-33153 GCF_001447785.1 Gekko japonicus | reverse complement strand
GAAGAGCTCTCTCAGCCCCGCCTCCCTCACAGGGTGTCTGTTGTGGGGAGGGGAAGGAGACTGTAAGCCGCTCTGAGACTCCTTCGGGTGAATGGTGAGGTATAAATCCAATCTCTTCTCCTCTTCTAACCACCCTGCAACATCCCCTTGGGAGGAAGAGGACTATGTCAGGTAAACATTTTTAATTTAATCAACCACCTTTGCATCCTGCCCCTTGCACCGAGGAACTCAGTCTGATTGGGGTGTGTGTGTCTTAATAACAGGGTTCCCCAACCTGGCGCTCACGGGCACCATGGAACCTACCAGTGCTTCGCCTGGGCACCCCGCCGAGCTTTTCAGAAAGCCAGTGGGGACATTGTAAGGCAGGGTTGGGGTCCCGCTGCTTTAACACACCACCCCCATGGGCACATAATCCACTTCGTGATTGAGCAGGGGTTTGAACCCCGTGCGCCATGACTTGGCCTGGCTGTCCACAATGCCGGCTCAACCGCTACGTCCTCGCTAAGAAGATTGTTGGGGCCTCGCCTTCCTGACCCCTTGCTTTCAGGTTAGGGGATTAGCGCAGGCCTAATCCCACACACTGACCTTCTGTCTTCTCCACCGGGGTTTTTAAACACGCTGCCCCAAAGAGAAAGGAAAGCCACAAATAAGCTCCTTGCTGCCCCCTGCTGCCCCTTGGGCTCCCAGCAGGGGGCAAGCAAACAGCTCTACCTCTCAAGCGCCCTGCCAGGACGATTAGATAGAGCGCCTTCGCCTTCCTGGAGCGTGCACCCGCTTCTCCAGGGGTGTAGCAAGGACGGTCCATGCCAGGCCCGTAGCCTACCTCACAGGGTGCCTGCTGGAAGAGCTCTCTCAGTGTCTGTTGTGGGGAGAGGAAGGGGAAGGAGACTGTAAGCCGCTCTGGGACTCCTTCGGGTAGTGAAGGGCCAAAGGGTATAAATCCAATCTTGGGGCCTCGCCTTCCTGACCCCTTGCTTTCAGGTTAGGGGATTAGTGCAGGGCTAATCCCATACACTGACCTTCTGTCTTCTCCACCGGGGTTTTTAAACACGCTGCCCCAAAGAGAAAGGAAAGCTGCAAATAAGCTCCTAGCTGCTCCCTGCTGGCCCTCGGGCTCCCAGCAGGGGGCAAGCAAACAGCTCTACCTCTCAAGCTCCCTGCCAGGACGATTAGATAAAGCACCTTCGCCTTCCTGGAGCGTGTACCCGCTTCTCCAGGGGTGTAGCAAGGATGCCAGGCCCGTAGCCTACCTCACAGGGTGTCGGTTGTGGGGAGGGGAAGGGAAAGGAAATTGTGAGCCGCTCTGAGACTCCTTCGGGTAGTGAAGGGCCGTGGGGTATAAAACCAATCTCCGCCTCTTCCTCTCTTGGAACCATGAGGCAGATCGGCCTCTCGCCACCTGCTTCCATCCTTTAGCTAGTAAGTTAGTACTCTACAGGGGTCGTTTCGTAGAAAAAGAGGTGCAGGAGCTCATTAGCATAACTCATTAGCATAACTCATTTACATAGGCCACACACCCCTGACCTCACCGGGAGTGTGTCAGAAGGCAACACCCACCGCTCAGGCTCCACTGGGCGGTTTTGGATTGCTAGCTATTGCGGGGGGGGGGGCGTGCAGATCTGTCCTCGCAGAGGAGGGAGAGCTTGTACCTGAATAAAACTTGGTCTTAAAGGTGCCACTGGACTGTTTTGGATTGCTAGCTATTGGGGGGGGATGCGCAGATCTGTCCTCACAGAGGAGGGAGAGCTTGTACCTGAATAAAACTTGGTCGTAAAGGTGCCACTGGACTCTTTTGGGCCGGGGGGGCAGGGGGAGACTCTGCAACTTACCTGGCTGCTTCTTGCTCTGACTGAGGGCTGCTGGGAGCAGGGGGTGGGGCTTGTTGCATGTGCCCGCCCCCTGGGCTCTTTACTGCCGGAGCTCCGCTCCTGTGCGCTCCCGCAGGAAATGACCCCTGGTACTCTATCCTGTCCCTACTCTTTCCTGTCTAAAGTGTACTTCTCAAATAAAGAGAGGAGTATCTCTCTTTTAAACTTGCAACGTGGCTCTGTCTAGCTTCGTAAGCAGGGTGACTGGCAGAAAGAAATGCTTCTGTGTTTGTAGCTTTATTTAAGCCCTCTGCTAGCCGGTGGGAACCCACACCGATTAACTCCCGACAGCATATGCGCCACAAAGCTCTCAGCCCGCATCCTTCCGTGTCGAGCAAAGAAATCGGTGCCGAGAATCCTCCGGTGTGAAAGGCAATATAGAGTCGCTGTACGATACGCACGGCCGGAGGACGGAGGGAGAGAACGCAGCAAAGTCAAAGGCTGAGAAGGAAGCGGAGTGGAGCCCCTTCTTGGCTCGGCGGCAGCAGAGGAGCAGCGGGGCTCAGAGAAGGAAAAGCAAAGGGAGCATTCATCAGGAAACGTCCCAGCTTAATGAGATTGGATTGGAGCAAGCGGCTGGCAGCTGCACAGCCTGGTGGGGAACGCGAGGGGTCTGGAGCCAAAAAGTTTGCGATGAATGAGAGGCCGGCTCCGCTGGGAAGGTCAATTCGAGGTGAGAGGGGCTGGCTTGCGGGCTTCACAGTGGGCAGGCCTCACTGGAGGCTTGCTGGCCTTGGTGGAGCCTCCATGTTCGGAGGAAGTCTGCCTTGGAGAACATGGTGACAGGGATAAATACAGGAGGAGGAGGAGATTGGATTTACACCCCGTCCATCACTACCCGAAGGAGTCTCAGAGCCGCTTACAATCTCCTTTCCCTTCCCCTGCCCACAACAGACAGACACCCTGTGAGGTGGGTGGGGCTGAGAGAGCTCTCTTCAGAACAGCTACAAGAGAACTGGTGACTGACCCAAGGTCACCCTGCTGGCTGCATGTGGAGGAGTGGGGAATCAAACCCGGTTCTCCCAGATTAGAGTCCGCGCACTTCACCACGACACCAAACACCAAAGTGTCTGGGGCCCTGGGCTCCCTCAAAACACACTATGGGAGGGGGGGACGGTGGCAAGTCTGACCAGCAATGCATGGAATTGTGGGCTCTCAGTCCGCTGGGCAATAAAGTGACGAGACTCTCTTCAAGTCGGGCAGTGAAAAGCAAATTGGAACGACCCCTATGACTGAAGGCAAGAATTTAAGCGGGACAGTCCTGGAAAAAAAGAAAGCTCTTTATTATTGTTAAGCAATTTTTTTTACAAGCTGTATGTGACCTCCAACCCTTGGGATTTTAGTGGGTTTTCTTTTCTTTCTCCTATAGTGTGTAGGTCAAAGAAGACGGGGACGGGAAAGGATGAGATGGTTAGACAGTGTCATAGATGCAACGAACCTGAAATTGAGCCAACTTCAGAGGACGGTGGAAGACAGGAGGGCCTGGCGTGATCTGGTGGTCCATGGGGTCGCAAAGAGTCGGACTCGACTGTGCGACTGAACAACAAATAGTGTGTAGATTCCTTCCCTAATTTTGTTGTAGTTTTTAGTAAATGCCAATAAAAAATCCCCTATGGGGGGCTATAAAAATTGAATTGTGGGTTCTCCCCATGTAAATAAGACAATGTGGTTTGGGGGGCCTGAGCTTCCCTCCTTGTGTTGCCCTGCAAATTTGCCTTTCCGGATAGGCATTTTGAGCGAGCATTACCTTGGGGGGTTCCGCTTCCGGCGAGTCGCTGGGGTGGGGGCTTTTGCTGCGCAGGCTCCACAGGAAGTGACGGATGTAGAGGAGATGGCGGTAGATGTTGTCGTCCAGGTGTTCCACCTCCAGGTCCACCTTGAACCCCCCGCTGGGCAACATGATCGGGGGGTGGTTGTCGAACGACTCCAGGATGTCATCTGTAAGTGACACAGAGCTCTGATTTAATCCACTGGCCGACCTCTGTCTCTCCGGGGTGTTGATGAAGTTAGCCCTGAAGATAGCTTCAAAGAGGGAAGAAGGAGGAGGAGGAGGAGGTGGAGGTGGTGGAGGTGGTGGAGGTGGTGGTTTATACCCTGCCTTTTACTCGGAGTCTCAGAGCGGCTTACAATCTCCTTTCCCTTCCCCTCCCCACAACAGACACCCTGTGAGGTGGGTAGGGCTGAGAGAGCTCTTACGAGAACTGCCCTTTCAAGGACAGCTCTGACAGAACTATGGCTTGCCCAAGGTCATCCAGCAGCTGTAAGTGGAGAGGTGGGGAATCAAACCCGGTTCTCCCAGATTAGAGTCCGCGCACTTAACCACTACACCAGACTGACTCTCAGTGGCTGCCATTCACACCTGCGGAAGAAAGTAGCATATATCAGTCTCTGCGGTTTGTGCCCGATGGATTATCTTGGGGGGATTCGACACTAAACTACTCCTGGGCGATGCTTATTAAAAAGGTTGTCTTTGCTCGCGGAAAATGCCGTTTCAATAACAGTGCTATTTCAGCAATCTCCCGTTCTGCTAACAATGCCGCCTAAAACGGCTCCCCGGAGAACTGTTGACTTTGATACTTAAAGACGGTTAATGCGGAAACTGTTAATGTGGAAGACTGCAGCTATTACAGCCTCCCTCGATGCCAGTATGGAATTTAATAAATTCCCCACTTTGCACCTAAATGTGCCCCCAGACTCTGTCCTGACATCAATCAAAACTGTGCTGGGGAGGAAACGATCTATGGGATGGGGGGCAGCAAGACCCCCCGGAACGGCTACTGCTAATTTGCTGTATGCAACCCAATCTTTTAGGCCCCACTGAAAGAAAAGGTTGGGCAGGAATGTTTTAACGAAGACGTACACTTGGTGTTGAGTCATGCCGGCCACATGACCATGGAAATGTCTTCGGACAGCGCTGGCTCTTCGGCTTTGAAATGGAGACGAGCACCGCAACCCTAGAGTCGGACTCGACTGGCTTTCGAGCAAGGGAACCTTTACCTTTACCTTCACTCATTGGAGCAGGGTCTTCTTCAGGTGCCAACCTGCAAATGGGCAAAGTCAACAACTGCCCGTACGCAGGGCCTTCTCTGTTGGGGCCCCCGCCTTGTGGAACGGCCTCCCTGAGGAGCTCAGAAAGGCTCTCACTCTCCTGGCTTTCTGCAAAGTAAACAATGCAGCTGACCTGGATGGCCCAGACTAGCCCGATTTCGTCAGATCTCAGAAGCTAAGCAAGGTCAGCCTTGGCTAATATTCGGAAGGGTGGCCTCCAAGGAATACCAGGGCTGCGACGCAGAGACAGGCAATGGAAAACCATCTCTGAAACGTATCTAGCCTTAAAAAAAAAGTCTAGCTCACCACCTAGTGGTGTATAATGCTAAAGAGCTAGGGCTTCCTCCTGCCAGATAATCTTAGGATCTCCCGGCTATTCTACACACAATGCCATAAGATAATTAGTTATTATTAAGATGGTCACCTTGCTTATTTAATATATATGCAGAGTACATAATGCGAAATGCTGGCCTGGATGAATCACAAGCGGGAATTAAGATTGCTGGGGAAAAGATCAACAACCTCAGATATGGAGACGATACCACTCTAATGGCAGAAAGGGAAGAGGACCTAAAGAGCCTCTTGCGCAGGGTAAAAGAGGAGAGCGCAAAAGTGGGCTTGAAGCTCAACGTCAAAAAAACTAAGATCATGGCTCCTTGGCAAATAGAAGACGAAGTCGTGGAAGCAGTGACAGACTTCACGTTCCTGGGATCCCAGATCACCGCAGACTATGACAGCAGCCATGAAATTAAAAGACGCCTGCTCCTTGGGAGGAAAGCGACGGCGAACCTAAACAGCATGATAAAAAGTAGAGACATCACCCTGCCAACAAAAGTCCGCATGGTCAAAGCAATGGTATTTCCAGTAGTCACGTATGGCTGCAAGAGTTGGACCGTCAGGAAGGTCGAGCGCCGAAGAATAGATTCTTTTGAACGATGGTGC
>NW_015175026.1:17258-26489 GCF_001447785.1 Gekko japonicus | reverse complement strand
TATTGTATTTTATACTCATCATCATCATCATCAAGTTTATTGTATTAGCCATTGGCCATAACAAAACATAAATACAAACACAATCCTTATACATCACATTAAGTTATCCCTTCACTAACTTGCGCTGAATCCTAGCCTTAATCTTATCTTTTTTGCCGCCAAAGCAAACAGGGACATTCTGCTGGTAACATATACGTCCAGTATTTTATACTGTTTTTATTGTTATAATCTGGCATTTGTGCCTCTGCTAGCCGCCCTGAGCCTTCGGGGAGGGCGGGAATGCAAATCCAAATAAATAAATAAATAAATAGCTTGTTGAAACTAGGATCCTGAAATGGAATTCGGGATCATCGAAAAGAAACAATTTATTGCTATTAAAAGCTGTTCTGGTGTCTTGAGCAAGTATTTTGATTCAGAATTTACTAGACAACTGTCCATATTAATTCTGTCTGTCTGTCTGTCTATCTATCTATCAAGGGCTTTTTTTGTAGAAAAAGCCCAGCAAGAACTCATTAGCATAATAGGCCACACCCAACAGTAGAAACTCATTAGCATATTAGGCCACACCCCATGCCTTCCCTTGGCTTGCCCGGGGTGCTTTGGAGGGTAAACTGCCTTCCCTTGGCTTGCTCGGGTGCCCCCGATACTTACAGCCCCCCCCCCGCCCGCCCGCCTCAGAGTCGCCATGGGGGGGGGGATTACCTCTCCAGGCCTTCTCTCTGCAGCCACGACTGCAGAGGTTTTAGCTATAGTGGGCTTGGCCAACTCCGAAGCCAGCCGGAACTCTGTTCCTCTTCGTTCCTGCCCCACAATAGCCCTGGTTCTACAAATGGTTGGTTCTATTGCACTGTTTATTGACTGTCCCATCCGTTGGTTGTATTGCCTCCCTCTGTGTCATCTGACCTTCAATCTCTCAGTGAGAAAGGCGGACTATGAGAAACGTAAATAACTAACTAAATAAAAACCTACATTTTGGGATGCAACGTATGTCCGATTTCAAGTTACACAGAATTCCTCACTGGGAAGAATACTTCCATCACAGTTGCAACAGGAGGTGGGGCTGTGGCTCAGTGGCAGAGCCTCTGCTTGGCACGCAGAAGGTCCCAGGTTCAATCCCCGGCATCTCCAGTTAAAAAGGACCAGGCAAAAGGTGATGGGAAAGACCTCCGCCTGAGACCCTGGAGAACTGCTAATAGTCAGAATAGGCAATAGTGATCTTGATAGGGCCTGTGGCTCAGTGGAAGAGCCTCTGCTTGGCACGCAGAAGGTCCCAGTTTCAATCCCTGGCATCTCCAGTTAAAAGGACCAGGTAGGAGGTGATGGGAAAGACCTCTGCCTGAGACCCTGGAGAACTGCTAATAGTCAGCATAGGCAATTGTGATCTTGATAGGGCCTGTGGCTCAGTGGAAAAGCCTCTGCTTGGCACGCAGAAGGTCCCAGGTTCAATTCCCGGCATCTCCAGTTAAGAGGATCAGGTAGTGGGTGATGGGAAAGACCTTTCTCTGCCTGGAGAGACGCTGCCAGTCTGAGTGGACAAGACTGACTTTGACGCACTGATGGTCTGATTTGGTGTAAGGCAGCTTCATGCGTGTTCACTGGAAGATATGAATTCGGAAGAGGATTATCAGCCTTCCTATTCTGAACGTTGTGTTCTTGGGAACAAGACGACCGTCGTCTACACCCAGTATGACAGATTCTCAAGCGCAATGGGGCAGTCGATTATCCCCAAAGCACAGGAACTCTTGAGTATTGTTCCTCAGCAGTCAGTGGTTTTGGGGGAGAAAAAGAAATGCCAACCAACACTCTCCCAAATTGTAGGGTTTGTTTTTTTTGAGAGGGGTATTTTTTTATATGTGCACGTGAGTGTGCGTGTGCCTGGAGGTCATGGCGACCTCTGGTGACTGACCCCTACTGGGGGCCTGGAGGATATTCAGAGAGATGGCCGAGTAAGGCCTGCCCCTGCCTCCCGCCTCTGGTATTCCGAGGAGGTCTCCCATCTATGAACTTTCCAGAGTCGGCCCTGCTTCGCTTCTGAGATCTGACGAGGCCGGGCTCGCCTGGGCTATCCGGGTCGGGGCACCTCTGCATTTTCCAAATACAGCCAAAGACCCTTTTTCCTTTGTATCTTTCATACGTGTGTGTGTGTGTGTGTGTTTGTGCGTGACTGTGCACGCACCGTGACCTCTGGTATTCCAAGGTGGTCTCCCATCCAAGTCACTGTGACCTCTTGTAACTGACCCCTCCTGGGGGCCTGGAGGATATTCAGGGTGGCGATTGACTAAAGCCTGCCCCCACCTCCTGCCTCCGGCATTCCAAGGTGGTCTCCCATCCAAGTCAACCCTGCTTCGCTCCCAGGATCTGATGAGACGGGGCTTGCCTGGGCTATCCAGGTCAGAGGTCTCCTAGGTTTCTTGATCACGCCCCTACCCATCCCAACACAGCCATGCTGGCGACCCCTTACCTGTCCTGAAGGCCCCCAGGCTATCCTCCTTGCCGGGCTGCCAGCCGGGTACGCATCCCACATCGGAGGAGGCCTGGTACTGGGTCAGTATGTGGTGAAGCTGAGCAGCGTTCAGGGCTGGGAATTCCGTCCTCAGCATGGGCCAGGTCAACTGGGAAGAAGAAGAGGAGGAGGAGATTGGATTTATACCCCGCTGCCCTTCACTACCCGAAGGAGCCTCAGAGCGGCTGACAAACTCCTTCCCCTTCCACTCCCCTTCCTACTTTCCCTTCCCCTCCCCACAACAGACACCCTGAGAGGTTGGCGGGGCTGAGAGAGCTCCGACAGAAACGGCTCTTTTTCAAGGACAGCTCTTATCAGAACTACGGCTTGCCCAAGGTCATCCAGCAGCTGTAAGTGGAAAGGTGGGGAATCAAACCCGGTTCTCCCAGATTAGAGTCCGCGCACTTAACCACTACACCAAACTGGCTCTCAGGGTTTAAGAAGAAGAAGAGTTTGGATTTATACCCCGCTCTTCACTACCCAAGGGAGTCTCAGAGCGGCTTACAAACTCCTTTCCCTTCTCCTCCCCACAACAGACACCCTGTAAGGTTGGTGGGGCTGAGAGAGTTCTGACAGCAACTGCTCTTTTTCAAGAAGAAGAAGAGGAGATTGGATTTATACCTTGCCCTTCACTACCTGAAGGAGTCTCAGAGTGGCTCACAAACTCCTTTCCCTTCCCCTCCCCACAACAGACACCCTAGGAGGCAGGTGGGGCAGAGAGAGCTCTTGAGAGAACTGCCGTTGAGAGAACAGCTCTGAGAGAACCTGTGACTGACCCAAGGTCACACCAGCAGCTGCATGTGGAGGAACGGGGAATCAAACCCGGTTCTCCCAGATTAGAGTGTGCGCTCGTCTAACCTCTAAACCAGACTGGCTCTCCAATAAGACAGCTGACAGGATTAGGGGAGTCATCCTGGGAGCTTGGCTGCGTGAATACCTCCCTTGCGCGGCGACTGTCGATCAAGGGGCAGATGGGAAATGGCTCTGAGCCACGCAGAAACCAGATTCCAACAAACTGTCGTGATTTGTCCCATTTCCGCCATGCGGAAAAACCACAGCAAGGACTCCTAGAGTAACATAGGCCAGGGCGGTCATCCTGATCATGGAGACTACAGGGCAGAGTGTCTCTGTTTGGCCTCGCTTGTCGATGCCACGCTGCAGTTCTGCGCACGTGGAGTTGCCTGCAGTGCTGTTTTGGACTGTTTTGGACCGGAGGGCCGGGGTGGGGGCTCTGCAACTTACCTGGCTGCTTCTTGCTCTGACTGAGGGCTGCTGGGAGCAGGGGGCGGGGCTTGTTGCATGTGCCCGCCTCCTGGGCTCTTTACTACCGGAGCTCCGCTCCTGTGCACTCCCGCAGGAAATGACGCCTGCAAGGGACCAACACCAGTGTTCCCTCTAAGCTGAGTTAGTGTGAGCTAGCTCACAGTTTTTTAGCCTCTGGCTCACAGATTTTTTTTCTCAGCTCAGGAAGGATGGGGCTCCAGAGCACACTGATTTAATGCAGCAGCCAAATTGCTCACTCACAACTTTAATGCCAGTAGCTCACAAAGTAGAACTTTTGCTCACAAGACTCCACAGCTTAGAAGGAACATTGACCAACACATGTGGCCCTTCGTGCTGAACCTCACCCCGGGTATGAGCTCTCGAGCCATGGACTGCATGAACAGAGTCGCCTCCCCAGCCCAGGGCGTGATCAAGATGGGTAGCCATGCTCGTCTGTCTCTACTAGCAGCAGAAAAGAGCAAGAGGCCAGGAGCACAACAAAGCCTAACAAAATTAGTGGCAGGGGAAGAGCTTTTCATGAGCCGTGAGCCAGTGTTCCCTCTAAGCTGAGTTAGTGTGAGCTGGCTCACAGTTTTTTAGCCTCCAGCTCACACATTTGTGTCTTAGCTTGGGAAGGATGGGGGCTCCAGAGCAAACTCATTGGTGCAGCAGCCAAATCGCTTGCTCACCACTTTAATGCCAGGAGCTCACAAAGTAGAATTCCGTCTCACGAGATTCCACAGCTTAGAGGGAGCATTGGCGGTGACCAGTGTTCCCTCTAAGCTGAGTTAGTGTGAGCTAGCTCACTGTTTTTTAGCCTCCGGCTCACACATTTTTGTCTCAGCTCAGGAAGGAGGGCTCCAGAGCAAGCTAACTTATGCAGTAGCCAAATTGCTTGCTCACAACTTTAATGCCAGGAGCTCACAAAGTAGAATTCCGGCTCACGAGATTCCACAGCTTAGAGGGAGCCTTGGCGGTGACTCCTGAAAGCTCCTCCCCTGCCACCAATTCGGTTCGTCTTGAAGGGGCTCCTGGGTGCTTCCTCTTTTCTACCCCTCTGGGGATGGGAGGGCAGGAAGCCCTCGCTCGGGCCCGCTCCTTACCTGGACCAGCTGCGAATTCGGCATGGCCAACAGGCTAGCCACGCTGGAGAGCTTGCTGAAGAACTGGTCCGCCAGTTGGCCGAAGCCCACGCTCTGGGCCCACTCCAGGAGGAGCCGCAGGGTGGCCCGGACCCTCACCCCTTTCGACCAGTGGAAGCAGCCCAATGAGGAGCCTGTGGGAGAAGAAGGGGACGGCCGTCTCTTCTGAGCATTCATGCGACCGGCGTGGCATTGATCTGTGCAGCACTCTCTGTGCGCAATGTACTTTCTGAAGGGACTGGGGTGATAAGCACAGGGTACATTCCAGCTTCCAGAAGGGTATGAGCTAAATTCAGACTTTGGAGGGGAACGGGGACAAGACGCCAGCAGGGATGAACGCGAGCAGAAGTCTGTTCACGGTTTTTTTAAAAAAATCTGTTCGTGATATTTATAAATCGACTTTCTGCACAGATCCACAAATAAAAGTAATTATGAAACAAGACTGGGGGAGAGACAAAAGGGGAAGAGCGTGCGGCACCGAGGGATCTCCGTTTCCAAAAGCCGAGCTTGCGGACGGTATAGAGTTCTTTGGGATGGTGAAAACGACGTGGCCGATTGCGAAAAAGCTCAGGAAAGAGCTATCTAAATTGGGTGAGCGGGCATCAATGTGGCAAATGGAGTCTGATGTAGTGGTTGTAAAAGCGGGCAAACTAATTCATGCAGCAGCCAAATCGCTCATAGCTCACAGCTTTAATGCCCAGTAGCTCACAAAGTGGAACTTTTGCTCACAAGACTCCACAGCTTAGAGGGAGCATTGGGCCAAACCCAAGGCGACCACAACGTAATGCAGAATCGACAAATAAACCCAGTGTAAAAAGAGGGGTGGACTCGAGCGTAGTGCGGAATGGCTAGTAGGAGACAGCGCTGAACTAGGATCAAAGGTCTACGGCGGAAAGGGCCTTACGGAACGTCTGGTGTCACATCGACTTTGGTGCTCAGGCCTCGTTTCCACCGGGGAGGAGACAAAGGGGTTTCCTAGCTCCCCAGAACGTGCTTGACTGGGCATGCCCAGGCGACGGTATCCGGAGATAAGTCCGATCCGCTCCCTCCCTCCCTCCCTCCCATCTACCTGCCCTAAATTTAGAGCAAAGGAAGTGGGACCATCGATCACCTTTTGAGCACTGCAGGCATCATACGCTGGAATACCGGGGTGAGCAGCTATGATGAATGAGCTGAGAGCAATATTTCTTCTCAATTAACTGCACCCGGCGGTGGCATGTCATCATTCTCTGTCTCAAAGCGGGGCCCGGCAGCAAATTCTGCCGTTAAACAGCACTGAGTTGGTGGCGGGCGTGTGTTGCCCGATTCGGTTTCTGAGAGGTTGGCTCCAACATGGGGAGGGGCACAGGAGATCTGTTAAGGTTGTACGTCTGAGTTGCACAAATCAGAGAAATGTCGTACCAGAGGAAAGCAGAACATAGTCTTTGGCAGTGTTCCCTCTAAGCTGAGTGAGTGTGAGCTAGCTCACAGTTTTTTAGCTTCCAGCTCAGTTTTTTAGCTTCCAGCTCACACATTCTTGTCTCGGCTCAGGAAGGAGGGCTCCAGAGCAAACTAATTGATGCAGTCGCCAAATCACCCGCTCACCACTTTAATGCCAGCAGCTCACAAAGTAGAATTTTTGCTAACAAGATTGCACAGTTTAGAGGGAACATTGGTCTTTGGGTCTTTCTACTCCACTGGCAAACAGAGGGGGCCCCCGCGGGGCGCCTGTGGGTGCCATGCCGCCTGCCAACGCCTTCCTTAGTGCCCACCAAGTTTTTTTACGAAGTAGGTGGGGTGGGGCCCTGGCGGAGCGCTCATCCAGCAGGGCTTCTGATGGGCCACTGAAGGTCTCATCGGCTATGCAGATTGAAATAACACAAGAAACGGGGCCCCGCGATCCTCGCGGGGAGGGGGGAGCTCCACGTGGAGGGGGAGGAAGCAGCCACAGGTGAGCCTTCTCTCCTTCTCCCCCGCCCACTCGGCACTGATGGCGAGGCCCATGCGCCCCAGCCTTCTCCCATCCCAGCCACCGGGCCCGCCAAGCCTTCTCCGCTGTCCCCTGGCACCGATAGCAAAGCCTGCACGGTTTTCAGCCGCCAGGCTCGCCAAGCCGTTTCCCCCGCCCCCTGGCACCGACAGCGAGGCCCGGGCCCGCCAAGCATTCTCCCCCACCCCCGGCACCAACGGCGAGGCCCACGCGGCTCCCAGCTGCCAGGCCACCAAGTCTTCTCTCCTGCGCCCCCCCACAATGGCAGGAAAGTACAGTTCCTGGAGTGTTCTCTGCGCATGCGTAGGGAACATTCTTTTACTTTTGGGGGGATTTAAGTATCTCCCCTATTGTTTTTTCTACATTTCAGATTTTTCTGCACCCCTGGGGAGTGCCTCAAGTGTGCAGGAAGATCTCTTTGCCCCCTAGGTGCCCCACCGAGCAACCTCCATGTATCCTGACCTTTGAAAGTCTCTCATGAAGACAGATCCAGGTGGTCGGCCTTGTTGGTCTGAACTGGTAGAACAAATATAGAGTCCGCAAACGGGCTCAGAGCTACTTACAAAGAAGGGCAACATGTGCCACATAAAACATTAAAAACAGCATAAAACCAACCAGATTTAACAATAATAAAGTGCTCAATGATGTTACCGTTTTGATCAAATCAATCGAATCCGATGGTGACCTGTAGATGTACCCAAAAGCCCGCTTCAGCGGCCCCGACCCCATCGCAATACTGTAGCGAGATCTTTATACTGGGCCATCCCATCACCCCATTGTTACCACCAAATAGTTGGTGGTGGTGGTAGTGGCAGCTCCTAATTAAAAGCCTGGCAGAAGAGCTCCGTCTTGCAGGCCCTGTGGAACTGTGAGAGGTCCCGCAATCGATGATCATCTGGGAGCTCATTCCACCAGGTAGGAGCCGCCACTGAAAAGGCCTTGGCCCTCGTTGCCGCAAGCCTGGCCTCCCTGGGGCCTGGGATCACTAAGCTAATTGTTTCCTGTAAAACCAACTGTTTCCTGTAAAACAAATGCAGGAACAAGAAAAAGCCCTGACACAAACCCGCAAAAACAATTCTACTTTAGAAAGGATTAGAGATTCAAAAAAGGATTAAGAACAAAGAATCGCAGCAAAAGGAGTTTTGGTAACTACGGAGAAACCGTGTGCTGGAAGCCGTCTGAATGCAGATTCCTGTGAAAGAAATGCAGAAACAAGAAAAAGCTCCAGCAGAAACTGGAAGTGAAAGTGGGCGGGAATGCAGAACAGACGAATAGGATGCGCTCAGAAACCAAGGCAAAATACGAGGGCAGAAAGGGCTAGAGACTAGGAGGAATTAGCAACGAGCCAAAAGTGGTGCCCATCAAAACATGATGCACGCAGGGGAGAAAAACCTGCGGCCATTTCTAATGACGATCCCCGGCTCTATCGGCAGCGAAGAGAAGCACCGAGAGGGCGAGTGAGCGAAGAAACGCACCTTTTTCCATGAGCTGGTTGAAGAGCAGAGTGTTGGAGAAGAAGAAGAGGTAGGCAAACATCTGGGAGGCGATTTCCGGGTGGACGCTGTACTGGTGGAGGAGGTCCAGGGTGGCCTGGTAGATCACCACAACCTTGCGGATTTCTTCGGGCAGCGGAGGGGAGGCCAGCCAGCCGTCGCGGCCTTCGCTCTGGAACGGGTTGCATTCCAGCAGGATGGGGAGAGAGACGTACAGTGACTGAGGGCAGATGGATGGGGGAGGAAGGGAGAGAGGCAGCCGTCACTGGTTTGTAAGTTCAGTTCTCCAAACATTAAAACGCTGCATCAAAGCTACCTAAAGGTAAAGGTAAAGGTTCCCTTGCTCGAAAGCCAGTCGAATACGATTCTAGGGTTGCGGTGCTCATCTCCGTTTCAAAGCCGAAGAGCCAGCGCTGTCCGAAGACGTTTCCGTGGTCATGTGGCCGGCATGACTAAACACCAAGGCGCACGGAACGCTGTTACCTTCCCACTGAAGGGAAGGTAACCTATTTATCTACTTGCAATTTCTTGCTTTCGAACTGCTAGGTTGGCAGGAGCTGGGGCCAGAGACGGGAGCTCCCTCCGTCATGCGGCACCCAGGTCTCGAACTGCTGAACTACCGACCTTCCATAGCCTGCAGTTCAGCGTCTTAACCACTTGAGTCACCACAGCTCCAAAGCTACCTGCATATCCCATAAATGCCTAAACATGAACCATCGTTCCCAGTACAATGAAATGCATTTTGGAAGAAATAAATGTTTTCTGTAAAGGGCTTCGATGAAACAGCTCTTTTGAATTTATTACTTGGTGTTTCTGCATGATTTTGGACACGGGGCATAGCTGGGGGAGGGCGTCTGGCTC
>NW_015175026.1:7654-17246 GCF_001447785.1 Gekko japonicus | reverse complement strand
ACCTGCTAGGAATCCCCCTGTTCTTCCCCTGAATGTCTCCGGTTTCTTAAAGAAAAGGAAACCGATAGGGTTTCCAACTTGAAGATCTCCCAGAATTACAACTGATCCCTAGTTGACGGAGACTGTTTCATTTCAAGTTCCCTCTCCCCTTCCCACTAAACGGCCGGGCAATCCAGAATAGGAACAGAAATTTGTAAGTTGCCGCCTTGGATCCTTTTACTCTGGTTTTATTTCTTATCAACTGTATAAAGGTAAAGGTTCCCTTGCTCGAAAGCCAGTCGAGTCCGACTCTAGGGTTGCGGTGCTCATCTCTGTTTCAAAGCCGAAGAGCCAGCGCTGTCTGAAGACGTTTCCGTGGTCATGTGGCCGGCATGACTAAAAACCAAGGCGCACGGAACGCTGTGACCTTCCCACCAAAGTGGTACCTATTTATCTACTTGCAATGTCTTGCTTTCGAACTGCTAGGTTGGCAGGAACTGGAACTAGAGACGGGAGCTCACTCCTGTCATGCGGCACCCGGGTCTCGAACTGCTGAACTACTGACCTTCCACAGCTTGCAGTTCAGCGTCTTAACCACTTGAGCCACCGCAGCTCCAACTGTATACGGATATTTTAAAATTTATATCTTGCTTCATGGCATTTTCACTAACCAAATGTGTCTCAGAGCTGCTTGCAAACTACTTTCCCTTCCTCTCCCCACAACAGACACCCTGTGAGGTAGGTGGGGCTGAGAGAGCTCTTTCGAGAACTGCTCTTGACAGAACAGCTCTGAGAGAACGTGTGATTGACCCAAGGTCACCCAGCAGCTGCATGTGGAGGAGTGGGGAATCAAACCCGGTTCTCCCAGATTAGAGTCCGTGCGCTTAACCACGACACCAAACTGTGGTGTGGCAATAATAAATAATAAAGATCAGTTCCCCTGAAGAAAATGGCTACTTTGGAAGGTGCAATCTATGGCACCAAGAAAGAGAGAGAGAGAAAGAGAGAGAGATGCAGGAAAACAAAGTGAATATTCCAGACAATTGGTCAGTAGGAAGGAATACCATCATACCTTCCAGGGTACTAGCCAATTAAGTATGACAGCCATCGGGAAGACTGACAAGACCTTGGTACTTGACGAACATACGAGATTTTAATTGCGTTGCAATTGAATCTCTTCCTTTTCAGAACGAAAGGATAAATGGGGCAGCTCCAATGTAAACTTCATAAACTACCCTGGCCCCGAAGTTACATTCTGTTCCGCTCCATCCATTTCAGCGGGAGAAATTTGAGGCCAGGCATTCAATCAATAGGAATGAAAAGCGCTTCTTTTGGCGGAGGGCCCGTGTTCCCGGAGCATTTTGCCATTTCCCCTTGATTGACAACATCCTCCCGGAACATACCCTTGCGTCCACCACCGCGACGGTCACACAGTGCCTGGCCGAGCGCCCGTTTTGGCATTAAGGGAGATCCTGGGTCTTTTCTGACCCAGATTTTCTTTGCGTTGAGCTTTGCTGACAACTCCGAATAATGAGGTTGGTTGCTTTTGTTCTTTGTTCATTAAGCCGTTACTCTCTGCCGACGGCATGGACCAGAAAGGAAGCAGCAACCTGCTGATCTGGACCGCGCAGAATGAGAGTACAGGCCGCCTGAATCCAAAATGTCTGCCTTCGTGCCCTCCTGAAACGACGAGTGAACCAGAATAACACCTGTCACTCAACTGAAGCGGCACGTTACAGAATATCAGGACCCTCTGGCCGTCTTTCAAAGAGGAGGAGGAGGAGGAGATTGGATTTATACCCCACTCTTCACTCAAGAGTCTCAGAGCAGCTTACAAACTCCTTTCCCCTCCCCACAACGGACACCCTGTGAGGGAGGTGGGGCTGAGAGAACTCTTTCGAGAACTGCCCTTGAGAGAACAGCTCTGAGAGAACTTATGACTGGCCCAAGGCCATCCAGCAGCTGCATGTGGAGGCGCAGGAAATCAAACCCAGTTCTCCCAGATTAGAGTCCGCGCACTTAACCACTACACCAAACCGGCTGGTCCATCCTCTAACTGAGATAAGCTTCTCAAGAAACCTGCAGTGCAGGTTTGAGGTATTTCTGTCACCCCAGGAAAGATACTACCGTCACTTCCGGGGCCTGTGCGGCCAGCAGCTTGACTACAGTCCAGCCGTTGGTGGTGCAGACGCAAGGCCCGGAGGAGACGCTGACCATCTCCTGTGCCACCGATTGGCTGGGAGTGGTCTGACCTGCCATGATACATCCACTACCTCACTGCGCTACTCCAAGCAGTTGTTTGGATGGCCTGGTTGGAGAACCACCGTTGGGCAGCTGAGGTTCCTCAGGGCCCAATTTGAAAAACTTCAACCTGAATCATGGCTATCTGTAGACACCCCCTCCGCCCAAAGCTACAAGCTCCAGTACTACAGATACCTGTCTAACTAGTGATCCCCGGCCCGAAGAATATTCGGCTGTCCTCAACCTTTTTCGGCCCTGGCTCGGGCCTGGTGAAGCTCCCTGTCGAGTGAGACCTGGGCCCTGCAGGATTTGATGCAGTCTCGCAGGGCCTGTAAGACGGAGGTGTCCCACCATTGGTTTCTATCTGGGCTGGCTTCCTTTCCGTCCATTCCCCTCTCCCGTCAAACGGAATGATATTTACTCCCATCAAACTCTATGACATCTACTCCCCCAGAGTGTAGGGGCACTAGGCTGCGCTTCCCTTTTATGTGCCATCTTATTGGGGCCAGTAGTATTATTGTAAGAGGGTTTTTAAAATTAGTTTTAATTTATGAATACTGTTGTTACCCGCTCTGAGCCCTGTTTTACAGGGGAGGATGGGCTATATAGTCTATAAATACATAAATAGACGTCCTTTCACATCACCTGCTGGTGATACCACAGAATCCTAGACCCACAGAGCTGGAAGAAATTTTACATCTCTAAGTCCAACCCCCTGTTCTGTGCAGGATCAGCCTCGAGCATCCCTGACAAGGGTTTGTCCCGCCACTCCTTAAAGACCGCCCAGGGAGGGGGAGCGCACCACCTCCTGAGGCAGCTGATCCCACTGTGGCACAACTCTGACTGTCAAAACGTTTTCCCTAAGATCCAGCCGGTACCTTCCCGCCCTGAATTTAAACCCACGATTGTGAGTCCTCTCCTCTGCCGCCAACAGGAACAGCACCCTGCCCTCCTCCTCTAAGGGACAGCCCTTCAAAGACTTCGAGAGAGCCATCCTGTCCCCCCTCAACCTCCTCTTCTCCAGACTAAACAGTCCCAAATCCCTCAGCCTTTCCTCACAGGGCCTGTTCTCCGGGACTGAACCTGCGACCTTCTGCATGGAATGCTCTAGAACGGAGCCAGAGCTTTCCCCGCAGGTTCTTCTTGGCCTCCCGCAGCCTGTTTAGTTCTGTTATTCCCGAACGAGACGCTTCACTACGAAGCCTGCCAGAGTTTCGGCACTCAGCCTATCTAGTCGGTGGTGGCATAGCGGTTAAGGGCGTCAGCCTAGGCTCTAAAAGACCCAGGTTCGAATCCCTACTCGTGCCATGGAAGCTCCCTGGGTGACCTTGGGCCAGTCACGACTCTCTCGGCCCAGCTCACCTCACAGGGTTGTTGTGAGGATAAAACAGAGAGAAGGAGAAAGATGGAAGCCACGCTGGGTCCCTGTCGGCCAGAAAGGCGGGGAATAAATGAAGCGGAAGAAGGAGAGAGAAGAGATTGGGTTTATACCCCGCTCTTCACTACTCAAGGGAGTCTTAGAGTGGCTTACAAACTCCTTTCCCTTCCCCTCCCCACAACAGACACCCTGTGAGGTCGGTGGGGCTGAGAGAGCTCTTGACAGAAACTGCTCTTTTTCAAGGATTTGTGGCTTGCCCAAGGTCATCCAGCCAGGTGCAAGTGGAGGAGTGGGGAATCAAACCCGGTTCTCCCAGATTAGAGTCCGCGCACTTAACCACTACACCAAACTGATTGGACTTATACCCCACTCTTCACTACCCAAGGGAGTCTCAGAACGGCTCACAAACTCTTTTCCCTTCCCCTCCCCACAACAGACACCCTGTGAGGTCGGTGGGGCTGAGAGAGCTCTTTCAAGGACTGCCTTTTCAAGGACAGCTCTTGTCAGAACTATGGCTTGCCCAAGGTCACCCAGCCGCTGCAAGTGGAGGAGAGGGGACTCAAACCCGGCTCTCCCAGATCAGAGTCCGCACACTTAACCACCACACCAAACAGACAAATAAATAAACAGCCTGGGAGTGTAGGATTTACTGACATGCGCTTAATGATTTAACTAAAGCAAAAAGAGAGAGAAATTCTTCGTTTTATTATTCTGCGAGGTCCCCAAAGCTAGAAATCAGGAGGAGCAAGTACAGGCAACCGGACTGAGTTCCCCGATCACCAAAGAACGGGGGACCCCTGCAGGATCAGTCTTTCCACAAAGAAGGAACGAGGGAGAAGTAGGGGGGGGAAGGAACCAAAACAGAAGGAACAACTGAGAGAAGGGCGGTTTCCCAACTCCAAAAGAGGCCGGAGCCCTTTCCAAGTCCCAGAGCTGGCAAAGGATGCTGGGAGAGAGAGCCTGTTTTAGCTTCTTGGAGGTGGGAGGCGGTCCCCGCCCCTCCAGTGCACACAGGCTCCCTTTCTCCGCTCTGCACACTGCGGGCTCTGTTTGACTTCCCCCCCAGCGAGCCGGCGGGAGGATCGTGACATTTCGCTCTCGTGGGGGAGAGGCAAGGGGGGCATTATTATCGGCACACTGGCAATTTGTACAGGGTGGTTTGGACAGAAACGGAAAGGATGGGGCGGGGAAACAAACCCCCCCCCAAGCCGCCCAGCGGGGAGAGGGGAGGGTGCTGCTGGAAGAATAGACGTCCAGATGACACTTTCACGTATATGAGTTTCAGTCGGGTGGGAGACTAATTTAACTTATTTATACCCGGCCTTTCTCCACAGTGGGAACAAAAAAGGCTTACGTCGCCCTCCTCTCCTCGGTATCGCCCTCACAACAAGCCTGCGAGGAAGGTTAGGCTGAGAGATGGTGACTGGCCCAAGGTCGCCCGGCAGGTTTCCAAGGCACAAGCGAGGATTCGAACCTGGTTTTCTCAAATTCTAGTCCGGCACTTCAACCACTATACCACACTGGCTCTTTGAGGTTCCCCTCGGACAACACGAACGCAGTCCACACGGGACTCAAGAAACGTCCAAGTTTTGCTTCTTGACTGCGAAAATATGGGAGGAAGGGGCTGGCTTAACATCTGGGGGCCACAGTCCTGGGCTGAGAGCCAGTTTGGTGCAGTGGTTAGGAGCATGGACTCTAATTTCGGAGAACCAGGTTTGATTCCCCACTCCTCCACATGCAGCTGCTGGTGTGACCTTGGGTCAGCCACAAGTTCTCTCGGAGCTGTTCTCTCAAGGGCAGTCCTCGAAAAAGCTCTCTCAGCCCCACCGACTTTACAGGGTATCTGTTGTGGGGAGGGGAAGGGAAAGGAGTTTGTAAGCCGCTCTGAGACTCCTCTGGGTAGTGAAGGGCGGGGTATGAATCCAATCTCTTCTTCTTCAATCCCCCAGTCTTCCATATGCAGCTGCTGGTGTGACCTTGTGTCAGTCCCAAGTTCTCTCAGAGCTGTTCTCTCAGGAGCAGTCCTCGAAAGAGCTCTCTCAGCCCCACCGACCTCCCAGGGTGTCTGTTGTGGGGAGGGGAAGGGAAAGGAGATTGTAAGCTGCTCTGAGACTCCTTCGGGTAGTGAAAGACAGGGTATAAATCCAGTCTCCTCTTCTCTCCACTCCTCTGCATGCAGCTGCTGGTGTGACCTTGGGTCAGTCACAAGTTCTCTCAGAGCTGTTTTCTCTCAAGGGCAGTTCCCAAAAGAGCTCTCTCAGCCCCACTTACCTCCCAGGGTGTCTGTTGTGGGGAGGGGAAGGGAGAGGAGTTTGTGAGCCGCTCTGAGACTCCTTTGGGTAGTGAAGGGCGGGGTATAATCTCCTCCTCCTCCTCTTCTTCTTCTTCTGGGTTAGGAACTGGGAGGTCCAGGTTTATCTATTTATTTATTATTTTTGATTTGTAACCCGCCTTTCCTGCTCTGCCCTGAGAACTTGAGGGTGCGCCCATCATTCACTCCACCTCACCTAACTTGCTGGTGTAATAAAATGGCAGAAAGGAGACTGATGTAAGCCGGTTCAGGTCCCCGGTGCGGGGGGAAGGCAGGGTATAAACAACATGCTATAAAACCAAATAAAAATTGACTGTTTTCACTTGGTCGCACAGCAGCTGGAATCCGCTGGCCAGTTCTCTCTGCTGGGCAGGTCATCCCCGGACCAATTTCTCCCCGTCCTTCTCTCCCTCGGAACTGTTTCCCACAGGGATGTGCCGAGGCCTACCACAGCCCCCAGGCCCACTTGACGCCACTGCTTGCCTGAGGTAAAATGGCGGGGAAGGGGCCTGGGCGAACGCCAGAGAAGACCCCTGGAGAGTGGCTCGGGCTGCCTCTTGTCGCTGGTGACAGTTGTGGCGGCCACACACGGGCGGCCTCGCCTGTGGCGCAGTGCAGGCTTCCGGGAAGGAAGGCGCAGCACTGCCGCAGCAGTGACAGGCCGAGAAACGCTCCCTCCTGCGTGGTGCAGCCATCTGTGCGACTGAGTTTGGGGCTGGCGAGGCAGCCAATCCCTCTTCTCTGTCCCCCCAGCGTCTCTTTGTTCGTAGGGAGTGCTGGCCAAAGTCCTTCCACATGTGACACAGACTTTTTGGCTGCACTACACTGGAGGACGAAGAAGAAGAAGAGGAAGAAGAAGATGAAGAAGGAGGAGAAGGAGAAGGGGAAGAAGAAGATGAAGAAGGAGGAGAAGGAGAAGAGGAAGAAGAAGATGAAGAAGGAGGAGAAGGAGAAGAGGAAAAAGAAGATGAAGAAGATGAAGGAGAAGATGAAGAAGGAGAAGGAGGAGAAGGAGAAGAAGAAGAGGAAGAAGATGAAGAAAAAGAAGGAGAAGGAGGAGAAGGAGAAGAAGAAGAGGAAGAAGGTGAAGAAAAAGAAGGAGAAGAGGAAGAAGAAGAACATGAAGATGAAGGAGGAGGAGGAGGAGAAGAAGAAGAGGAGAGGAGGAGGAGGAGGAGGAGATTGGTTTTATAACCCGCCCTTCACTACCTAAAGGAGTCTCGGGGCGGCTTACAATCGCCTTCCCTTCCTCTCCCCACAACAGACACCCTGTGAGGTAGGCAGGGCCGAGAGAGCTCTGAGAGAACAGTGACTGGCCCAAAGTCACCCAGCAGGCCTCATGTGTCCCAAAGCAGCTTACAATCTCCTTCCCTTCCTCTCCCCACAACAGACACCCTGTGAGGTAGGCGGGGCTGCGAGAGTTCAGAGAGAATGGTGACTGGCCCAAGGTCACCCAGCAGGCCTTGTGTGTCCCAAAGCAGCTTACAATCACCTTCCCTTCCTCTCCCCTCAACAGACACCCTGTGAGGTAGGCGGGGCTGAGAGAGCTCTGAGAGAACGGTGACTGGCCCAAGGTCACCCAGCTGGCTTCACATGAAGGAGTGGGGAAGAAAACGCGGTTCTCCAGATTAGAGTCCACCGCTCTTAACCACGACACCACACTGGCTCTCCTAGAGATCCTGCCTAGGGAAGTTCTCCAAGCCTCTGCAGGTAAAGAAATGCAGAGATCTTCCAGTACCTCATCAGCAGAATTTGGGCAGCGTTCATAAACAGGACACACACACCCACCAGCAATACTTTCCAAAATTCCAGCAGCCTGATTCGTTGCCTCAGTCCGTGCAGGGTGTAAATCGCCTCTTGAACTGTGTTAAGAAAGATGAGGCGGTAACAGTTCTGAGGTGGTAAGAAGGGGCCGTACCACTTCAGAGGCAATGTGGTAGATTATTGTATCAGACTGGGATCAGAAGGACACGGGTTCAAATCCCGCTTTGTGGACAGACAGGCTGTAAGATGCGAGGAGAGAACTCTGAATAAACAGATAAACCTGAGTGCTCTTGGGAAGGTCTAGAATGAGGCACCTATTGAAAATTGGCCCTTAAGACTGGCTGGTTTATCCTCCAGTCTTCCTCCTTCTGCTAATGCCCCCCATAGATAGGGACTCTGGGGCAAGTGATGCTCTGTCATCTTGGTGCTTGGGGGGGGGGTCAACAGTGGGAGGGCTTCTAATGTCCTGGCCCCAGTGGTGGGCCTCCTGATGGCACTGGTATTTCTGGCCACTGTGTGATACAGAATGTTGGACTGGATGGGCCTTTGGCCTGATACAACATTGGCGTCTCTTATGTTCTTATGACACACACACACACCTACCAGCAATACCTGATCCGTTGCCTCAGTCTGTGTAGGGTGTAAATCGCCTCTTGAACTGTGTTAAGAAAGATGAGGCGGTAACAGTTCTGAGGTGGTAAGAAGGGGCCGTACCACTTCAGAGGCAATGTGGTAGATTATTGTATCAGACTGGGATCAGAAGGACACGGGTTCAAATCCCGCTTTGTGGACAGACAGGCTGTAAGATGCGAGGAGAGAACTCTGAATAAACAGATAAACCTGAGTGCTCTTGGGAAGGTCTAGAATGAGGCACCTATTGAGAACTGGCCCTTAAGACTGGCTGGTTTATCCTCCAGTCTTCCTCCTTCTGCTAATGCCCCCCTTCCCCCCACTCAAGAGTTGCTGAAGGGTAAAGATTACAACTGAGCCAGTTTAGTATAATGATTAGGAGCACGGACTCTAATCTGGGAGAACCGAGTTTGATTCCCCACTTCTCCACATGCAGCTGCTGGATGACCTTGGGTCAGTCACAAGTTCTTTCAAAGCTGTTCTCTCACGGACAGTTCTCGAAAGAGCTCTCTGAGCCCCACCTACCTCAGAGGGTGTTTGTTGTGGGGAGGGGAAGGGAAAGGGATTGTAAGCCACTCTGAGACACCTCTGGGTAGTGAAGGGGGGGGTACAAATCCAATCTCTTCTCCTTCCTGTAGAGGGATGAGGTGGTCCAGGGTATTGCAGGTGATAATTCCCATTTTTGAATACTTCCTTTTTTTAATAAAAAATCCCCTGCTAGTAGAACATTAGCAGCTCAGGAAGAAAGGTTCTCTCCCTGCTGTGCCCGTTTTCTCCTTGCAAGGAGCGATTATGGGAGGAGCATTCAAAATGGCTGCCCTCGCCACCGCTGTTGAGACAGTGTCCCCTTTCCCGGTCCGTCAAAGGCCTGAAGCCAGCCCTGGCAGGAGTACCTTGGATATGTAGTAGACACACTGCTGAAAGGTATACATGATGACTTCCTCAAGAACGGTCATGGCCTCCTCGCTGGTTGTGATCGTTAAGGAAAAAAGCGATTCCTTCGAACCTAAAAGAAACGGAAACAAAAGCAGTCAGAGCGTGGCCTCTGAACATAGAGCACAGTTCGAGCCAAAGCATTCATTTCTCAACAACTGATCTGTCGCCAGCTCGAGAAACCTCTTGGATGTAGAAATTTAGCATGTCAGGCTAGGGCCCTCTCCCTGAGATGCTAGCTTTCTCTATGCAGAGACTGCACGCGGAAGAGTATTGGATCATGCACGTTTATCACTCCCAGCTGACTCACAGCACACACGCCTGTCTGGCCAGATTTCCAAGAGAGAGCGAATGCC
>NW_015175026.1:7139-7636 GCF_001447785.1 Gekko japonicus | reverse complement strand
TTGGATTCCCCCCCCCCCCAATGTCCCCATCCCCATTTCGACCTTTCAGCTTAGCGATCAGCCTGGGAACGGAGACAAGCAGGGATATGGAAAGCATCCAGAACTTGGCTTGGTGTGCTGCTCCGGCTATTTCCCCCAGAGGGGATGACGGGGCAGGGGGGGGGGGAGACAGAGAGAAAGGAAACGAGGCCGCACGTTACCGAGGAATTAGCCATTCGGTTAGCCTTCCTAGTGCGGTGAGCTGTCAATGCCGATTTGAGAAAGAGGATTACTTCCCTCTCAAGGGCACCAAGGGGGGGAAGTTTGTTGCGTTCGGGTGCTGGTTGTTTTCACGAGACACCCAGGCGATACGGCAGAGAGGGCAAACCCCACAATTCTTTTGCCGAGACACCTGCCCTGGGGTGACGGGGCAGCCGAGTTTGGCAGGGTGCGGCCCCGCTCTCATCCAGGACTCTGAAATTCTGCAAAAACCTTCAAGGAAGCTGGGGGAGGGAGAA
>NW_015175026.1:0-5776 GCF_001447785.1 Gekko japonicus | reverse complement strand
AGGAAGGAAGGAAGGAAGGAAGGAAGGAAGGAAGGAAGGAAGGAAGGAAGGAAGGAAGGAAGGAAGGAAGGAAGGAAGGAAAAATGTGAGGGGTGAATTTGCACTCGCAACTTCCCGTTCCCAAGCCAGCACCTTCCATTTCCTGAGCTGTGATATCCAAGCGGTGCACGCTACAGGGCCCTGCCTGGGACCAACGTCCCACCAGCCCAATGGATGCTGCAGGCGGGCCTGAATACAGCGCTGGTCTTTTACCTTTGATGTCTATCTCCTCTTCCATGTTCTGGATGTAGACGGGGGATTTCTGCTGGACAAAGTACAAGATTTCAATGGCGTTAGACATCCAGAAGATAACGTGCTGCAGGTCCGGCAGCAGATCCGCGATGGTGAAACGGGAAAGGGATGCTGGATCCTGGCTGGACGAGACAGGAGAAGAGTTAAAAGTAAATCTGGTAAAGTCAAAAGTGGGTATTATCCACACACACACACACACCGCTGCCTTTCCCCATGCCTCTGGGTGGGATCTCTGTCTCTCAGCCACAGCAAAAGGGAGTTTCGCTGGGAAAAATTTGATCTTTGCAGTAATGGATATACCATCTGGGGTTCACATGTGAAATGCCACCCAATCCAAAATCTAAGCAAACTAAAATCTAAACAGATGGGTGGGGCCCGCAGGAAGGTCCCAGTGGCCACACATACTCAGGTTCTTTTCCCATGGCCTGAACGGGTCAACCACACGTCTCCCAAGAGCTGAGGGAGAACCGTCACTGGCAGACCTCACTCGTAACCAATGTTCCCTCTACGCTGCGGAGTCTTGTGAGCAAAAATTCTACATTGTGAGCTACAGGCATTAAAGTTGTGAGCGAGCGATTTGGCTGCTGCATGAATTCGTTTGCTCTGGAGCCCCATCCTTCCCGTGCTAAGACAAAAATGTGCGAGATGGAAGCTAAAAAACTGTGAGCTAGCTCACACTCACTCAGCTTAGAGGAAACACTGCTCGTAACCTTTCCCTTCCCGCCCTGCCTGAAGGCAATTTCCCTTCACCCAATTCGAGAAACACGTTGCAAATGTACTGCTAACGGCAGGCCAGAGGAAGGGGGCCCGTCCGATCGTGCTTTCTGCGGCGTGGTTAGCTAGTTCACGCAATATTGTTCCCCACGTGTCTGGAGAGACCTGGGAACGGTCCCCACATCTGTACAGCGCCCGTGACATCTGACTCAACCCCCGTCCTCTGCCAAAAAAACGCTCGACGCTGCGACTGCTTGGGACACAAAGTGCATTACAGGAACGAAACCCGTTTCCATGGCTCTGCGCAACGGCATCTGCGCGCACGATTCGCGTTTGGAATTTCTCTCTTTCTGCTGCCAAATTCTTGGGATTCATTTGCAAGAGAGAAGGAGAGAGAGAGAGATTGCTAATGGCCACCCAAGTGGTCTCATTCCAAACCCTCTGGCCCAAAGTCTGTTGACAGCATTTCCCGTCTCATCTTTCTGGACCATCATCCCGAACAAATCTTCGCCAGCCCACGAGGATCTCAGATAGCGGGGTCGCGATTCTCGCTGACCCTGGAGAGGGCCTGCCAGATGGAGGAGACCATATTGAGGCAGCGCTGCCTGGACCAGTGAGCTCCGAGTACGAATAGCCATAGTTGAGTGGCGAAGCAGATGTTTTCCATATGCCGGAGCTCCCTTCTAAAGCAAACCTGGCCGGGCTCTTCTGGACATTAATGGGAGCTCCTGCAGATCTCAGGCAGGGACAGTTCCTAAAGCACTCTTGCCCAAAATCCTTTTAACTCAGTGGTTTATAAACAAACAAACAACCTTTATTGGCATAACAACCGAATTATAACAGGGAGAAAACAGTCTGAACCGTCAAGGCCTGGTCTGCTGATCCATTGCTCACTTCCCAGCTGCAAGGTACACAAATTTGGCCCCAGTTTCGATCACAATTTGGTTCCGAGTAGATAATAAAAAAAATAATTTTGCATTCATCAGATTTCCCTGCACGCTCTCTCGACAAGGGATCAATCAGGGTGGAACATATAGCAAGATAATAAGTAAAAAGGTAAAGGTTCCCTTGCTCGAAAGCCAGTCGAATCCGACTCTAGGGTTGCGGTGCTCATCTCCGTTTCAACGCCGAGAAGAGCCAGCGCTGTCCGAAGACGTTTCCGTGGTCATGTGGCCGGCATGACTAAACACCAAGGCGCACGGAACGCTGTTCCCTTCCCACCAAAGTGGTACCTATTTATCTACTTGCAAAAGATAATAAGTACAGTGCAAAAAAACCACGTTCAAGCCTTATTTTTCACATGCTGACGGAGTCTCGGTCTTCAATGGGGTTAAACCACACAGAAAAGAAAATCAATTCAGTGGGGATCGGTATTGACGACTCATCCTCCCTTACCGAAAGTTCAGCCTTTGCACAGATCAAACAAAGACTCTTAGGAGCCTTGCTAAAAGTAGATGTTCACCCTTAGGCTTGGGGATTTTACCCTATGGGTATATGGCAGGGTTTATGATCATTCCAGCCTAGGGAACTCAACTTTAACCGCAGGCAAAAACGCAGAGCTCACAGAGCTTCAAGTACACGGCAGTAGCCCTGCACGGATCGTGAATCTGTCTAATCCTCTTTGAAAGCCAATTAAACGAGTGACCGTCACTACCGCCTGTGGCGGTGAATTCCACATTTTTAATTACTTGTTAATCGCGGGGCTGCCGGGTGTGAAAAAGGTGTCGCGCTTATAGATTTTCGCTCTTCTGGTTTCTCGCCACGGGCATAATGAAAATCTCTCCCTGTTGCTGTCTGCTGTGCCACGCTGGGTCCGGCCTGCATCGGGAAGCACACTGCAACTTTCGTGCCTCTTTCTGCGGCTTGAGTACAACCATAAATTATTTTCTGGAATAAAAATTTCCTTGCAGACTTACGGCAACTGTAGGGGAGCAAACTGATGTTCTTCCTTCCTTTTTCCTTCGGCCTGAGACAACGTGGAATAGCAGATGACAACGCAAAGAGATAGGGCTTTAAAATGGTCACAGCTCACCAGGTAACCCTGGATCTAATAATCACCTCGATTCACACATTAGGAAAATTGTTGGGTGATAGTGAGATATTGAAAAAAATGGTATTTAGCAGAGATAATATAGCCCAGCAGAGCCTGAGTAAAATAATTCAGACTGAAAGTCCGTGTGTGATTAAAATATAAAGTTTTTACTAAATTCTAGCATGGGGAAGGGTGACTGGGATGAAAATAACAACAGAGCTAAATCGGCTACATCCTTACACTACAAAGACAAAACCTAGAAGAGCGTTATAGCTTCTCTTCTTCTTCTTCTTTTTGAGAACAGCAAACAAAGACGGGAAGAGGAGCCATCAAATGCTAAAACACTTTGACACTTTCGTCCCAATCAAACTCCCAGATCAGGGAGAAAATTCCCGGGCTTCTTACAGCTAAAGAACATTGGTTACACGAGAAACATATGACTTCCTGTGAGTAACAGAAACAAACTTTTAACCCCAGAAATACTGAGTGTTTTCAACTTGTAATACCCAACAAAAATGACTGGGTGCTCTGCCCACTCTCCATGCATGACACATTTTTCAGCAAGCCACTGTATGTTATTACATCCGAACTACAAACCTCTGTTTTTTCCCTGCTCTCCAAACCAGGATTCAACTGTGGTTTGGAATCCTCATTTGGAAGGCAGAGAACGAGCCACAGTTTGCACTATGGACTTAACAGCCAACCCTGGCTTGCTGCAAAGGCGGAAGTGTTTCATTTCCAAGCCTTGTTCGGAGGGAGAGGGTGTGTGTGTTAGAGCCAACAGTTGTTTCCCATGATTCATTCCTGTACTGACAAACTACGGTTTGGCATTATGTGAAAGCCATGCCAGCGAATCACGTTTGTAAGCCAAGACACTTTCTCCTCCACTGCCATTTCCCTCAATTTAAATCCTCCCCTCTGGCAAAAATGGTAATAGATTGGGGGGGGGGAATCAAACCTCACAGGTTGATAGAAGCTTTTGGGGAGGGGGTGTTTTGAATTTCCCTTCCAGCACTGCTTCTCCAATTAAATCCAGAGTCCCCGCCCGTTGCTTCACAGGAAATATTAAAATGTCAAGGGATCCTGTCACCAATTATCTGTGTCACATAGTTTATTTATTTATTTATTTATTTATATTAACATTTATACCCCACCCTGTAAACAGGCTCTGGGCGGCTTACAGAAGACAGCCAATAAACAATAAAAATATTAAAATCCCTTAAAAACAATATTAACAATAAAATGCTCGCTACATCAGAGGAACCTTAAGATTAATGGCTTGTGTCTGCCTTCCTTCTGTCTTTTGGGCGTCTCTTTGGGTCTTAAAATCAGTCCCACGGTCCAGATGTGTTCGCGGTGAGGCTCAGAGCGGGCCAGTCGGATATTCCAGATCGATGGTAACTGTGGTGGCGGCTCCTATTTGAAAGCCTGGTGGAAGAGCTCCGTCTTGCAGGCCCTGCGGAACTGTGAGAGGTCCCGCGAGGCCCTGATCTCGTCTGGGAGCTCTTTCCACCAGTAAGGAGCCGCCACTGAAAATGCCCTGGCCCTGGTAACGGCATGTCTCGCCTCCTCGGGGCCCGGGATAGTTGTTGGGCTCCAGACCATAGTGCTCTCTGGGGCACAAATAATGAGCGGTGACCCTCGAAGACTGGGCTAATACCTGCTTCTTGGGAAATGTCCCTTTTAAAAATGAATAACATATTTGGGGGCCCTTCCCCTATGGTGTTTAGTCATGCCGGCCACACGTCTTCGGACAGCGCTGGCTCTTCGGCTTTGAAACGGAGATGAGCACCGCAACCCTAGAGTCAGACTCGACCGGCTTTTGAGCAAGGGAACCTTTACCTTTCCCTTACCCCTATCCTAAGAAGTCTTCCCTAAGCCGAGGAAAATTTCCCTCAGTCAATGAACACCAGCGAGGGCGTTTTACTCAAATGAATAAACGGGATCATATGGCTGCGTTCCTCCCTTTCGGTGCGACATTCTTCAAACAAAACTCGGACGAGCCACGTCTCACCCCTCAAGTGTCCCCAATTACTGAAAAATAAAATCTGGATTCGTTTTTCTGCCACGGAGCGACTTTAAACGTATACACAGAGCGCTAAAAAGCTTTCTCAAAATGGAGTGCCTGAATACATCTTTTCAGCACTGGCTAACGTCCTTTTTATCCCGAGAGACATTTCTGGAAATGGCTGTCACCCCTGAGGATGAGAGATTGCGGAGAGCCAGAGAGAGATTTCTCGCTGAGCGGAGAAGTCCAGCCACAGCTGAGACAAGATAAGTCCCAAATGAGTGAAGGCCTCTATGTAGTGCTAGATAGAGAACGACACGTTTTTCAGGGTATAAGCTTCTGAGCGCCAAAGCGCCTTTCGTCAGGCACATGACACAGCTGACAAAAGCCCTGAAAATCCTGTGGGTTCCTAAGGTGCTCCTGGAATCTAGGTCTTCAGCTGCAGAACAAAATGGCCGCCCTCTGAAACGGCCTATGTGCGGGCCGCCTGAGGAAAATCAGACCAAGGCAGCAATGGCGTTCACCGGACCACTCATCTCAGTACTGTCTATTTTGACTGACGGCAGCTCTCCAGGGTTTCAGGTAGAGCTTTTTCAACCCTTGAAGCAGACAGAGGCGTCGGACTTATTTGTTATGAGGGCCAGATCTGACAGAAATGTCACTGTGTCGGGCCAGGCTACGTGTGACGTACAATGTAATGCCAGGTAAAGGTAAAGGTCAAGGTTCCCTTG
>NW_015175025.1:40152-41917 GCF_001447785.1 Gekko japonicus | reverse complement strand
TCGCTGTTACAATAAAATTCATTCATAGAGAGGAGAGGAGACTGATGCAAGCCGCTTTCAGGCCCCACGAATGAAATAAAACAGACAACTTTATGTGTTCATTCAGCCAGAGTCCCAAAGCTTTCCAAAATGGTAGGGTTGCCAACCGGAGGGTGGGGGCCGGAGATCCCCCAGAATTACATTTGATCGCCAGATTACAGAGGAGGAAATGGCTGCTTCGGAGGGTGGACTCTGTGGCATTATACCTCTGACGGTCCCCCCTCCCCAAACACCACCTCCAAATTCTCAGGGCTTTCCCAACCCACAGTCGGCAAGTCTACGCCGTGAGCATCTGATCCTTTTGGAAACCACCTTTAGGATGCGTTCAGACAGGCCGTTTAGTTCGCTTTCGGCACCCTTCTGTAACGGATTTTATATCCACGTTCACACACCCAACATCTGTGCACCGTCCCCAGCCATCAGTTTCTGGCTCAAACCCCCTTTTAAACGGAGTATTTTGATACCAGGTCCCCAAGTGGTGTTTTCCTGATTCTCCAGTTCTAGCCTCACTTTTCTGACGTCTGATCGCTCCTGCGGTGTCGAGCCGCTTCTGCTCGGCAGAGCTCCGCTTCCGTGTTATTGAAGACAATGCTTAAACGGTGCCTAGTTTTGTTGGTTAGACGAGTTTGGGATTTCACGGAGGCCAGTTTCAGGGTAAAAGTTTAAAGGGAAGTGTTACAGCAGTTGGGTTGAAGTGGAAATCGCTGTTCTGCAAATGGGCGAAATTTTTAGTTCTTCAGATGGCCGCCTGTGCGTGTGCCCAAACTGAGAGGGAGAGGAAAAAGCACCAACGCACGCTCTCGCGTGTGGACGGCGGGGAGCGATGTGGCTGCGCAGCGATCCGGAGCAAGGAGGTGAGCGTGATCGCAATTCTCCAGGTTAAAAAAAAAACACGCATCGGGACTGGAGCAATTGAAACCGCTCCCAGCACGCCGTCTGACCGCACCCTTAGACACACAAAAAGTGTCTTGGGGAAGCTCGCTGTTTCGGAACAGACAAGTCAAAATCAGTGGGCAAATGCAGATGTCCATATTATTTTCTGCTTTTGGGAAAAGGAAATTGGGAGAAGAGAGGTGGAGTGTTCTAGTAGCCAGCAGATGGAGCTCAAGAGCTGGAATGCGAGCTCAGTTGCCCGGTCGTTTCCAAATTATGCGCATTAAGGCAGCGAGCCTCTGATGAGCCACAGGAAATAAATTAATGATCGAATGAAAAACTCCAGCCGAGCTCTAGGTCTGTCTTCTTCCAGTGTACCTTCTCTAATTGCAGTGACTTCTCTGCCCTGTGAGGGGTTCGGTCCTGGCTGGCGCAGGGATAGGCCATAGTCGCCTGCCTTCAGAGGTTGCCACCTGTTGCTTCTCTGGATGAGTCCCGTGAGGGGGGGGGGGGTACACCAGCTGCCATGCCCAGATTGATAGAGAAATTAGACGAGTGAGCGTTCGTAATTCTGCTGCCGTGTGTTTTGTGTGTATGTTGTGTGTTTAAAAAAGAGGGGTAAATCTTTGTTGTTGTTGTTCAGTCGCACAGTCGAGTCTGACTCTTCGCGACCCCATGGACCAGGTCACGCCAGACCCTCCCGTCTTCCGCCGTCCTCTGAAGTTGGCTCAACTTCATGTTCATTGCATCTATGACACTGTCCAACCATCTCATCCTTTGCCGTCCCCGTCTTCTTTGACCTTCAATCTTTCCCAGCATCAGGGTCTTCTCCTCCAGGGAGTGCTCCCTTCTC
>NW_015175025.1:39466-39875 GCF_001447785.1 Gekko japonicus | reverse complement strand
TTCACCATCGCTTTCCTCCCAAGGAGCAGGCGTCTTTTAATTTCATGGCTGCTGTCACAGTCTGCGGGGATCTGGGATCCCAGGAATGTGAAGTCTGTCACGACTTCCACAACTTCCCCTTCTATTTGCCAAGGAGTGATGGGGCCGGATGCCATAATCTTAGTTTTTTTTTGGTTGAGCTTCAAGCCCACTTTTGCGCTCTCCTCTTTTACCCTAAGCAAGAGGCTCTTTAGATCCTCTTTTTGGGGTGGAACAAAAACAGGGTATATTCGGTAAAGGTTTCCCTTGCTCGAAAGCCAGTCGGATCCGACTCTAGGGTGTGGTGCTCCTCTCCGTTTCCAAGCCGGAGAGCCAGCGCTGTCCAAAGATGTTTCTGTGGTCATGTGGCCACAGAATATAATGAGGCCAG
>NW_015175025.1:32328-36278 GCF_001447785.1 Gekko japonicus | reverse complement strand
GAGCCCTGTGAATCTGCCTTTTCAGTTTTACTTATTTATTTACTTCGGGCGCGATCACATGCACAATTAGACCCGCCACAGGTGTGAATGCCGGGCAGATTTAAAGGGCACGATGAGACACAAACGTCTGGGAAGCGCCCAGCACCCATCGGCAACCCGTTTTGCTCTGCTGAAGAAGCGGAGTAAAAAGACACCGGGGAAAATCCGGTAGTCAATGGGTTGCGATGGGCCACGGACAGACTTTCCCTTGTCTGATCGCTCCAGCGTGCTCTTATGGCATCGGGATGGTCTGATCAGGCCACCCCGACTCCGTGCTGTTGTTTTTCCCCCCCTTCGTAGTATGCGCATCATTGCAAACTCCATAGGGAGCCCTCGTTGCGGAGGTGCGATACATTGATTCCTCGTTTAAGCGCATCAGAAACTACCAGCAAAAAATTAAACCCGATGCACCTGCAGTTGCATCTGATCACTTCCAAGGACTGTGTGATCGTGCAATTGTGGGTCAAATTCCTCTGGAGGAAATAGCCTCGCTTCCCCCCCCCGCTTTATGTCACACGTGTGATCCCCCCCTTCATTTAGCTTCCACCTTTCTCTTCCGTGGAGACCCAAAAGTGGCTTGCAGAATTCTTCTCCCTTCCTTTTTACCTTCACAACAACCCTGTAAGGTAGGTTAGGCTGTGACTGTGTGCGACTAACCCATGGTCACCCAGCAGGCTTCCATGGCAGAGCAGGGATTCGAACCTGGGTCTCCAAGACCCAGCTCTTCCAAGATCAGCATGGGGGCATTTTTCACAAAGCAAAATCACAAACATTTAAAACTGCTTTGGGGGAGGAGGGGCTTACCACGTCGCTGGAGGTGGCCAAGAGGTGCTTTTCAGAGAAGAACCGTTCCCCGTTCCATCTTCTCCTGACGGAAACCCACGGAATCCTTTTTAAGAACTTTTCTGAGAACAGAAGGAGAATTCTGTCAATAAAGTAGTGGCGTTTTTCTATGTCATCCCTAAAACGATGCATTTATATTTTATGCCGTCCCCACCCCACCCCCACTGCCTGCTTTGTTGTCTCTGCTGCTTCAAGTGGTCAGGATTCATATTTGAACTGTGCAGTGAAGAAATCACCTGGGCCAAACAGCTGCCTTTCTTTGATTCACATTTTTTTTTAAACTGACCTTGACTTCTATCCCAAGCTCGGGGCTATTTTGGGGCAGGAACGCACCGGAACAGCGTTCCGGCTGGCTTCTGAGTTGGCCACGGCCGCGCTTACATCCAAACCCTCTGCACATGCATGACTCCGAGGTGGACAGGCCAGGGGGGACGCTGGAAGGTTTGGGGAGGCATTTAAATGCCTCCCTATGCCTTCCCCTGCCTGTCTAAGGGCTGACTTGCCCGGGCCCCCCACAGCTGTGGGGCACCTGAGCAAGCCGGGGGGGCAGTTTAAACGGCCTTCCCTTCACTTCAAGGGGGGGGCTTGCCCGGGCTCCCCGCAGCCATGGGGCACCAGGGGAAGCCAAGACAAGGCATGGGGTGTGGCCTAATATACTAATGAGCTGCAGTGTCAGGGGTGTGGCCTAATGTGCTAATGAGTTCCTGCTGTTGGGTGTGGCCTATTATGCTAATGAGTTCCTGCTGTCACAGGTTGGTGAGCTTGTAGAAAAAGCCCCGCCCAAGCTCAGCAACCTGTGACAATGAGTTCCACTGGTTCAGGGCTCCCCAGTCTTTTTGAGCCTGCGTGTAACTTTGGGATTCTGATGCAGCATGGCGGATGCAGGCACAAAATGGCCGCTATGGGTGGCGGAGCCAGCCACAAAATGGCCGCCACCGTGTACCTTCAGTCACACCGTGAAGATCCTTGTGCTACGGTGGCAGCTGCTGCTGAAGCAACATTTTAAAAAATATGCACAGCCCATCAAATCTCCAACAGCCAATCGGAAGCCTTGCTGGCAAAAGCCCCAGTTGGCCCCGCCTAGTTTCTAAGAACACTTGGTGAGCGCCAGGAAAGGTGTTGGTGGGTACTCTGGCTCCTCTGGGGACCACAGTGGGCACCCCTGCACTGGTTCATCGTGTGCATTCCTTTGAAAAAAAGGGAGATTTAGCCAAAAGCATGGGATTCACTCCCTGCGCTCACATCCTGCGCTCTTTTCTCACAGGCTGTCAGTGTCACAGAGCTCCAATGTCCACTTGAGAAGACACTCCCCGCGTCGCCCTCCTACCTGCGGGAAGGTACCCGCAACAAGGAACACAAAAGCTCTCTTGTTCTTGCATTATTACTTGAAACTCACCCAAGGAAGCTGGGATGAGACCTTTGGAACAGAGGGAGGAGGAGGAGAGGAATGCGCTTGACTGCCAAAGGAGCGCTCTCTCTCCCTCCCGCGGGTCCCTCCAAAAAAGTGTTGGGTTTTTTTGTTTTGTTTCATGGAAGGGATAGACAGCATTCAGCTTGCTCTTGGCAGAAAGAGCACGTATTCTTACACAACGCATAAAGAAAATATGCTTGGAAAAGGCCTGCATTCTTGCACAGCATGTAAAGAAAATAAGTAAAAAGGGAGGGTCGGTATTCCCTGCCCAACAGTCAATATTCCAACAGGGACAAATTAATTTCTCCCCCTCGTCTCTCCTTGAAACTTATTCATACAAAGAAGCAGGGAAGGGAAAGGCCACCTCATCTCTCTCCGTCCAAATCAGAGACTGACTGCAAAGAAGGACACGCAGATCTGCGTCCCCGCCGCCGCCTGTTGCTACAGATGCGAGAGAGTTTTTATTTCAATATGGGAATGCACAACAGTTCAGGGGGTGGAGGAGACAGGCCCCGTCTTTAAAAACGTCGGCGATAAAATATCCTGTGAAAGGCAGATTTCCTTAGAAAACAGTACAGTTGTAATCTGGCCAAGCCAACAGTAAATAATATTTAGAACTGAAAAGGGCATTTTCCCTGAAGGCTCAAAGAGCTTGTCGTATATTACCTTGAGGCATAGCCACAACAGAGAGCCACTTTGGTGTAGTGGTTAGAAGCGCGGACTCTAATCTGAGAGAATGGGGTTTGAGTCCCCACTCCTCCACATGCAGCAGCTGGTGTGACCTTGGGTCAGCCACAAGTTCTCTCAGAGCTGTTCTCTCAAGAGCAGTCCTTGGAAGAGGTCACCTACTTCACAGGGCGTCTGTTGTGGGGAGGGGGAGGGAAAGGAGATTGTAAGCCACTCTGAGACTCTGAATGAAGGGTAGGGTATAAATCCAATCTCTTCTTTCTTTCTGTTATGTCCGCTGACCGTCACTAGGTGACAGCGTATTTCACAGGAGCTTGGCTCTGTAGAGACAATAGGGACTAGGATCCTGAAACCTCTAGCAGTCACCAATAGGAACCTTGGCGGGAAGTTTAAACCCACCAATGGGACCTGTGGGTGGTCCACAGAGACTGTATATAGTTGGGCCTCTGGCCATTAATGTTATTGTTATGTTGTGTGCTAATAAACATGTGCTGATCAATGTTCCCTCTAAGCTATGGAGTCTTGTGAGCAAAAATTCTGCTTTGTGAACTACTGGAATAAAAGTTGTGAGCAAGCGATTTGGCTACTGCATAAATCAGTTTGCTCTGGAGCCATCCTCCCTGAGCAGAGACAAAAATCTGTGAGCCGGAAGCGAAAAAACTGTGAGCTAACTCACACTAACTCAGCTTAGAGGGAACACTGGTGCTGATCATTCAATGCGTCTAACCCACTACACAACTCTTTCTTTCTTTCTTTCTTTCTTTCTTTCTTTCTTTCTTTCTTTCTTTCTTTCTTTCTTTCTTTCTTTCTTTCTTCTCCCTCCCTTCTTTCCTTCCTTCCTTCCTCCCTCCCTACCTTCCCTTCCCTCCCTCCCTCTCTCCTTCCCTCCCTCCCTTCTTTCCTCCCTTCCTTCCTTCTTTCTTCCCTTCCTTCCTGCTTTCCTCCCTCCCTCCCTTCTCTCCTTCCCTCC
>NW_015175025.1:27975-31427 GCF_001447785.1 Gekko japonicus | reverse complement strand
GCAATTCAGTCCCCAGCAGCATCTCCAGTTAAAAAGGACCAGGCAGGAGGTGGTGGGAAAGACCTCCGCCTGAGACCCTGGAGAGCTGTAAAGAGGGGCCCTGGCTCAGTGGCAGAGCCTCTGCTTGGCATGCGGAAGGTCCCAGGTTCAATCCCCGGCATCTCCAATTAAAAAGGACCAAACAGTAGGTGACAGGAAAGACCTCCGCCTGAGACCCTGGAGAGCTGTAAAGAGGGCCTGTGGCTCAGTGGCAGAGCCTCTGCCTGGCATGCAGAAGGTCCCAGGTTTAATCCCCGGGATCTCCAGTTAAAAGGACCAGGCAGTGGGTGATGGGAAAGGCCTCTGCCAGAGACCCTGGAGAGCCACTGCCAGTCAGAGTAGACAATCCTGACCAGTGGTCTAATGCATTATAAGGCAGCTTCATGTGTTCATGTGATTTGGTAGTAATTCTTTCTTCCAAGGGCCAGTGGGACTACTCACCGCTGGCAGAGAATTCTTTTCATTAGTCGTTCTTTTCCTGCTTACCCTGTTCTGGGACTTATTTGTGGGCTGTCCTTTTTCTGTGTGCACAGTGTGGCCGGCTTTAATAGAATTTGGCTTTGACGGCATGATTATTTATTTAAGTATTTAATTCACTTAGACCCTGCCTTTCTCCCCAGGGGGGAACCAATGTGGCTTTCTCCTCTCCTCCTTTTATTCCTCACAACACCCCTGTGAGGTAAGCAAGCCTGTGACAGTGTGTTTGGCCCAAAGCCACCAAGTGATCCTCCATGGCACAAGCGGGGATTCGAACCTGGGTCTTCCAGATACTTATCCAGCACTCTTACACCGTATACCACACTGGAGTAGTGTGTTCATCTGGAAATCTGAAAATGTTGGTATTTGGGGCGTGAGAAATTAGGAAAAAAAATACCAGTGTATAATACTTGAATGTGAGAATGTACTGCAGAGAATATACACCAATATCAACACCATAGGAGCTGCGGTGGCTCAAGTGGTTAAGGCGCTGAACTGCAGGCTGTGGAAGGTCAGTCGTTCAGCAGTTCGAGACCCGAGTTGCCGCATGATGAAGTGAGCTCCCGTCTCTAGTTCCAGCTCCTGCCAACCTAGCAGTTCGAAAGCAAGAAATTGCAAGTAGATAAATAGGTACCACTTCAGTGGGAAGGGAACAGCGTTCCGTGTGCCTTGGTGTTTCGTCATGCCGGCCACATGACCACGGAAACGTCTTCGGACAGCGCTGGCTCTTTGGCTTTGAAACGGAGATGAGCACCGCAACCCTAGAGTTGGATTCGACTGGCTTTTGAGCAAGGGAACCTTTACCTTTTTTTAAATCAACACCATTATTAGCAGCCTGATAGAATCCAGACTACAATGTTAGCTGACTGCATGCTTACGTTAGATGCTGCTAACGCCCGCTGTCGTTTTGCGAATCACAGAGAGAACAGCTCTGAGAGAACTTGGGACTGACCCAAGGACACCCAGCTGGCTGCATGTGGAGGACAAGTGGGGAATCGAACCCTGTTCTCCAGATTAGAATCCGCTGCTTTTAACCAGTACACCAAACTATCAGGGTTTGGGGAGGGGAGAGAACTCAGCAGGGTACAGTGGCACAGACGCCAACCTCCAAAGCAGCCATTTTCTCCAGGGAAACTGAGCTCTGTACTTGTAATAACAGAGATCTCCTGGCCCCACCTGGAGGTTGGCAAGCCTAGGTGTCTAAGGTTTCCAGAATCGGCACTTCAGATGGTTAAAAGCTTCGTGCAAACAAGGCCTGATGATAATCACAGATTAGTTAGGCTGCACTGACGACAGAACCTTACCCCCTGACTCCCCCACCGAGGAGGAAATTCCCCTCTCTTTTTTGGTTTCACTAACGGTGTGTATGTGTGCATGCAAGCGTTTGTGTAAATCCTCCGACCCTTCTTTCAGCGCTCCTACAGAACTCTGCTGTGTCGATCTACTTTGCCTCCTGCAAACAGCAGCAGGAAAGCGTTTGGGAACGCCAACAACGACAGCTGGATTTGCATGCAGGGAACATCTTGCACCAATTCCAAGACGGGAAAGCGTCCAACGCTCGGTCTCGGCCTGCGGTTTCGACTCTCATTTCCTGACACGTTTTGCTTTGTGGTTCTGAAACAACAGGCCTGTCTGGGATTCAAACAGGCAGCGGTGGCGGGTGCGAGGAGGCCTTGGTGCGGCAAGAGCTTTCAAGCGTACTCGTGCCCGTGCATATTAGGGAGATTTCTTGTGCTGACCTTTGTGGAATGGCCAGGTGGTTTTAAAATCCCAGACGGTGGCGCTGAATCTCTGTGCATAAGCAGAGTGCTGGCCTCTTCAGTGAGGGTTAAAGGTAAAGGTTCCCCTCGCTCGAAAGCCAGTCGAATCCGACTCTAGGGATGCAGTGCTCATCTCCGTTTCCAAGCCGAAGAGCCAGCACTGTCCGAAGACGTTTCCGTGGTCATGTGGCCGGCATGACTAGATGCCGAGGTGTACGGAACGCTGTTACCTTCCCACCGAAGTGGTACCTATTTATCTACTAGGAATTTCTTGGTTTCGAACGGCTAGGTTGGCAGGAGCTGGGGCCAGAGACAGGAGCTCACTCCGTCAAGTGGCACTCGGGTCTCGAACTGCTGAACTACCAAAATTCCAGTCTGCAGCTCAGCCTCTTAACCATGGCACCTGTCGATCGCCTGCTATTACAGATGATCTCCAGATAACCACGATCAGTCCCCCCTGGAGAAAATGGCTGCTTTGGAGGGTGGACTCTTCGGCATTATATCCTGCTGAGGTCCCTCCCCCAGCCAAACCCCGCCCTCCCCAGGTCCCGCCTCCAAAATCTCCAGGTATTTCCCAACCCCGAGCTTCAGTTAAACCTGCCCGACCAGTATGGTCATTTCCAGAGGCTCTCCTTTGGATGCCCCCACCTTCGGGGATCCCGCGGGTGACAACCGGGGACAGGGCCTTCTCCGTTGTGGCACCAAAGCTCTGGAGCTCTCCGGGGACAGGGCTTCGTCTGTCCTCTTCTCTTGCTATCTTCCGTCAGTGGCTGGAGCCTTTTTTGTTTCCTTTAGCATTCCCTCAAAGGTCTCGCCTTCCAGACCAATTCTTTAAAATCTCTTGTACACATTTTAACCCTGTTTTTGGTGTCAATTTAACTCTTTAAAGAACCCTCTGTTTTAAAATTGGCTTAACGATGGATGTTTGGGAGGAGGGGGTTAGTTTTGATGTTTTTCAAATGTGATCTTATCATGTTATGTGTCAAACTGTTAGCTGCCTGGGTGTTTCTCGTAAGCAGGGGTCATTTCGTGGAAAAAGAGGTGCAGGAGCTCATTAGCATAACTCATTAGCATAACTTATTAGCATATGCCACACCCCGACATCACCGGAAGCGTGTCAGAAGGCAACACTTGACTGTTTTGGATTGCTAGCTATTGGGGGGTGGACGTGCAGAT
>NW_015175025.1:18176-27890 GCF_001447785.1 Gekko japonicus | reverse complement strand
CAGATCTGTCCTGGCAGAGGAGGGAGAGCTTGTACCTGAATAAAACCTGGTCTTAAAGGTGCCACTGGACTGTTTTGGACCGGGGGGTCGGGGGGGCTCTGCAGCTTACCTGGCTGCTTCTTGCTCTGACTGAGGGCTGCTGGGAGCAGGGGGTGGGGCTTGTTGCATGTGCCCGCCCCCTGGGCTCTTTACTGCCGGAGCTCCGCTCCTGTGCGCTCCTGCAGGAAATGACCCCTGCTCGTAAGGGCAGAAAGGCGGGATGCAAATTGTGTAAATCAATACATTTGGGGGATCCCATTCTCTCACCCAGTTTGCTTGGATCAACGATAATCACAGGCAACTAAGCTCAACAGTTTGGTGTGCTGGTTAAGTGAATGGACTCTAATCTGGGAGAGCCGGGTTTGATTCCCCGCTCCTCCGCTTGCAGCTGCCGGAAAACACTCTTTTTGTAGGAGGGACTCCTCTGCATATTAGGCCACACATCCCTAATGTAGCCAATCCCCCAAGAGCTTACAGAACTCTTCTTACAGGGGCTACTGTAAGCTCTTGGAGGATTGGCTACATTAGGGGTGTGTCGCTTAATACGCAAATGAGTACCTGCTACAAAAAGAGCCCTGCGGAAAATCCACGGCACCGGAATCTCCCAGCAAGTTTGTGACGCCTCCGCGTGCCCCCCCCCAGGCCGATTGCCTCTCCGCCTTTTGACTGGGGAAAGCTTTCCTTTGCAGAGTTGCCAACCTCCAGGTGGGCCCCCGGAGGTCCCCTGTTTTTACAACTGATCGGCCTACAGAGCTCAGTTTTCCCTGGAGAAAATGGCCGCTTTGGAGGGTGGACTCCGTGGCATCGTACCATGCTGAGGCCTCCCTCCCCCCCAAACCCCGCCCTCGCCAGGCTCCACCCCCCCAAATCTCCAGGTGTTTTCCAACCCTAATTGCACCTCAAGGCAGGAGTTGGGAGTACGCGATCTCCAGGTGCATTCCGGCCAGGTAATCGTATACCTGCATCTTTCGTGGGACTTTCCAGAGTCCCCAGAGCTGCTGCCCTGTGTGATGCTGGCTACCCACTGGCGGTGGGAGGGCCTGTCAAAGCAGTCACATGCCTAACTCGGGAGTCCCAAATTTTTCGATCAGGTGGGGGAGGCAGCGGCTTAGCGTCAGGGAGTGAGGTTCTGCATAGCTCTAATCAGGGGTCATTTCATAGGAAAAAACAGGTGCAGGAGCTCATTCGCATAACATCAGCATGACTTATTTGCATACACCACACCCCCTGACCTCACCGGAAGTGTGTCAGAAGGCAACACCCACTGCTCAGGCTCCACTGGACTCTTTTGGATTGCTAACTATTGGGGTGTGTGTGTGCAGATCTGCCCTCACAGAGGAGGGAGAGCTTGTACCTGGATAAAACTTGGTCTTAAAGGTGCCACTGGACTGTTTTGGATTGCTAGCTATGGGGGGGGGGACGTGCAGATCTGTACCTCTTTTTCTAGGAAATGACCCCTGGGTAAAGGTTTCCCTTCAAAAGCCAGTCAGATCCGACTCTAGGGTTGCGGTGCTCATCTACAGTTCCAAGCCAAAGAGCCAGCACTGTCCGAAGACGTTTCCGCGGCCACGTGGCCGGCACGACTAAGCACCGAGGTGCACGGAACGCTCCTACCATCCCAACGAAGCGGTGCCTATTTATCGACTTGCAATTTCTTGCTTTCTTCTTCTGTTATGTAACCCAAATAACAACTCTGCACACATCCTTAGACAGGTGGAAGGCCCAAAGCAGGAAAATCGCATGCCCCCCTCCCCTCTCCCCTAATTTTCCGAGAGTACAGGCCCCTGGGCGGTTCTCTCCCACAAGCGTTATGGCACAGAATGGGAGCCACGCGGGAACACTGCGGGTCAGGTCCACGCCAGGTCTCATCTGTCTGTCTCCCACTCTGGCCGGTTGTGTTTCCCCACCCCTTTTGAGAAAACCATCTCTGCCCAAGACGCGCCCACACATTTAAAAAAAATTCCTATCTCTGGGCAGGCAAGTTTTTCAGGTCCTCGAAACTATCAAAATACCTGCCGTACCTGTTTATGAGAGACAAGTTTGGGACGGGAAGCCCCCGGGGGGGCTTTCAAAACATTTGGGATCCTTTGGAGGAGGTATTCCCTCTGGTCTCGGCGGCCCTGGAAGCCCCCGGGGGCTTTCAAAACATTTGGGATCCTTTGGAGGATTTATTCCCTCTGGTCTCCGTGGCCCTTTGGCCGGCAGAGGCCTAGGTGAGTTGAAAGCAATGTTCCCTCTAAGCTGTGGAGTCTTGTGAGCAAAAAGCCTACTTTCTGAGCTACTGGCATTAAAGTTGTGAGCGAGCGATTTGGCTACGGCATAAATCAGTTTGCTCTGGAGCCCTCCTTCCTGAGCTACAGCAAAAATGTGTGATCCGGAGGCTAGAAAACTGTGAGCTAGCTCACACTCACTCAGCTTAGAGGGAACACTGGTCGAAAGTGGTAAAGGGGTCGTCGGGGCTGTCCTGGTCAGGACACCGGGAAGGGAAGGACCCGGTGGTGGCAGCTTGGGGTGGCATTTCCTTCTGTCTTGGTCCTGGAAGCCTCCTGCCTCCAACACCCCCCTCCCCCCCCACACTCACGCAGGCACACAAAAGACTGCACATAAAGGAGCTATTCAGAGCAGCCTTGAATAGAGTCAGCAGCTTTCCTGGGAGAAGCTGTGGGGAAGGACAGACTGGGGGGATGGTGGAGGAGTTCCGCGGGAGACAGAAGAGCCCGGCTGGCACCGTGGGCAGAAGGACCCGGACTGTGGGTGCCCTGGGGAGGAAGCCATGGCTCGGTTGTGCCCTGCTTGAGCCAGTCTGGTGTCGTGGTGAAGTGCGCGGACTTTGATCTGGGAGAGCCGGGTTTGATTCCCCACTCCTCCACTGGCAGCTGCTGGATGACCTTGGGCAAGCCGTAGTTCTGGTCAGAGCTGTTCTTGAAAAAAAGCCATTTCTGTCAAGAGCTCTCTCAGCCCCACCCGCCTCACAGGGTGTCTGTTGGGGGGAGGGAAAGGAGTTTGTAAGCCGCTCTGAGACTCCCTTGGGTAGTGAAGTGTGGGATATAAATCCAATCTCCTCCTCCTCCTCCTCCTCTTCTTCTTCTTCAGAAGGGATGTGTAAAGTACTGGGTTCACCACATGGAAGACTCGGACCATGACGTGCGTTCAGACGCGTTTATTGTACTTCACACAAGAACTGCAAAACGGTCCTGCAAGGCCAACTATAGACACACCCACCCAGCACACCCACATTCCCATTGGAGGGTTTGAATTTCCCGCCAAAGTTGCTATTGGTGAATGCTGGGGGAACTAGGATCCTAGCCTTCTTTTGTTTAGAGGAGCTAAGCTCCACACTGTAGCCGCGGACCCCTGGTGGCGGTCCATGTACATAACAGGATGCAGCCGGAGTCACCAGTTTTCCCACTGGTCTCCGCAAATGCTCCCTCTAAGCTGCGGAGTCCTGTGAGCAAAAATTCTACTTTGTGAGCTACTGGCACTAAAGTTGTAAGCGAGCGATTCGGCTGCGAGTATAAACTAGTTTGCTCTGGAGCCCTCCTTCCTGAGCGAAGACAAAAATGCATGAGCCGGAGGCTAAAAAACTGTGAGCCAGCTCACACTCTCCTGCCAACCTAGCAGTTCGAAAGCAAGAAATGGCAAGTAGATAAATAGGGACTACTTCGGTGGGAAGGGAACAGCCTTCCGTGCGCCTCGGTGTTTAGTCATGCCGGCGACATGACCATGGAAACGTCTTCGGACAGCGCTGGCTCTTCGGCTTGGAAACGGAGATGAGCACCGCAACCCTAGAGTCGGACTCGACTGGCTTTTGAGCAAGGGAGACCTTTACCTTTTACAGCTCACACTGACTCAGCTTCGAGGGGACACTGCAGGCCGTAACTATGCTCTTATAAGTCGGTGGAACTGCAGCCATCAGCAGGAGATCCTGCGTAGCTCCAAGGCGTGACAGGATTCAAACTGTGCCCCCCCCGCAGCTTAAGGCTGACAACTGTGCCCTCATGACTGGTCTCCAGCCTCCTCCTCCGGTGGTCATAAATTAAGAGGCAGATGCTCTCGAGTGTGGCAGACGGGGCGTGAATACACACTCGTGGCCTCCTCAGCTGCTTGTTCTCAGCACTGGCAACAGCTATGCTGACTGGTTCCGCCAGGCTTAGAATCCTGGGGCTAGAAAGCCGAGAGTGTGGGCCAAGAAGGCCTACATGGAGGAGCAGGCAGAGAGATGGTCGCACGGTGCACCATCCGCTGCCCACGCTGATGTATCCTGGGACGCATCAACTATCAGTCAAACTACACCGTGCATTTGGCCACAGGTCAGATCGGGGTCCCGTACCTGAATGGTGTAGTGGTTAAGAGCAGCAGATTATAATCTGGAGAGCCGGGTTTGATTCCCCTCTCTTTCTCTGTCTAAAGCCTGCTGGGTGTCCTCGGGCCAGTCCAAGCTCTCTCAGCCCCACCTACCTCACAAGGTGTCTGTTGTGGGGGAGAGGAGGGGCAGGAGATTGTAAACCAGTGTGGTGCAGTAGGTGGTGCATGTAGGTGGTGCAGGAAGCATCAGAATTCCCCGTGAGCCTGGCAGGGGCACTCTTGGCTTTACCCACCCACCAGCTCCACTGTGGACTGCGTGGGCAGCTGTGACCGCAGGGGGAGGGAGAACTTGAAAGCGGGCAGACGGACGCACAGGCGTCCGGAGACCAAGAAGCCCTGCGAGGAAAGGCTGAGGGACTTCTTGGGAATGTTCCGTCTGGAGGAGGTGGAGGGGGGACAGGATCTCTCTCTCTCTCTTGAAGAAGAAGAGGAGATTGGATTTGTACCCCATGGCCCTTCACTACCTGAAGGTGTCTCAGAGCGGCTCACAAACTCCTTTCCCTCCCCCTTCCCACAACAGACATCCTGGGAGGTGGGTGGGGCTGAGAGAGCTCGGACAGAAACGGCTCTTTTTCAAGGACAGCTCTTATCAGAACTATGGCTTGCCCAAGGTCATCCAGCCAGGTGCAAGTGGAGGAGGAGTGGGGGATCAAACCCGGTTCTCCCAGATTAGAGTCCGCGCACTCAACCACTACGCCAAACTGGCTCTTGAAGTATCTGAAGGTCTGTCCCTTGGAGGAGGGCAGGGAGCTGTTCCTCTTGGCAGCAGAGGACAGGACTCGCAATAAGGGGTTGACATTCAGGGCGGGAAGGGCTGGATCTTAGGAAAAACTTTTGTACAGTTGAGAGTTGTGCCACAGTGGAATCGGCTGCCTCGGGAGGGGGTGAGCTCCCCCTCCCTGGCTGTCTTCAAGTAGTGGCTGGACAAATCCTTTTGTACAGTTTGGTGTCGTGGTTAAGTGCGTGGACTCTAACCTGGGAGAACTGGGTTTGATTCCCCGCTCCTCCACTTGCACCTGCTGGATGACCTTGGGCAAGCCGTAGTTCTGGCAAGAGCTGTCCTTGAAAAAGCACAGTTTCTGTCCGAGCTCTCTTGGCTCCACATAACTCACAGGGTGTCTGTTGTGGGGAGGGGAAGGGAAAGGAGTTTGTAAGCCTTTGGGTAGTGAAGGGTGGGGGTATAAATCCAATCTCTCCTCCTCCTCTTCCTCCTCTTCTTCTTCTGGTCAGGGATGCTCTAGGACAGGGGTGGCCAAACTGTGGCCGGGGAGCTGCATGTGACTCTTGCACACCTATTGTGCGGCTCCCGGCAGGAAGCTCACAGTTTCTTAGCCTCCGGCTCACACATTTCTGTCTTCGCTCAGGAAGGAGGGCTCCAGAGCAGTGTTCCCTCTAAGCCGAGTCAGTGTGAGCTAGCTCACTGCTTTTTAGCCTCCGGCTCACACATTTCTGTCTTCGCTCAGGAAGGAGGGCTCCAGAGCAGTGTTCCCTCTAAGCCGAGTCAGTGTGAGCTAGCTCACTGCTTTTTAGCCTCCGGCTCACACATTTCTGTCTTCGCTCAGGAAGGAGGGCTCCAGAGCAGTGTTCCCTCTAAGCCGAGTCAGTGTGAGCTAGCTCACTGCTTTTTAGCCTCCGGCTCACACATTTCTGTCTTCGCTCAGGAAGGAGGGCTCCAGAGCAGTGTTCCCTCTAAGCCGAGTCAGTGTGAGCTAGCTCACTGCTTTTTAGCCTCCGGCTCACACATTTCTGTCTTCGCTCAGGAAGGAGGGCTCCAGAGCAGTGTTCCCTCTAAGCCGAGTCAGTGTGAGCTAGCTCACTGCTTTTTAGCCTCCGGCTCACACATTTCTGTCTTCGCTCAGGAAGGAGGGCTCCAATGCAAACTGATTTCCGCAGCCCAATCGCTCGCTCACAACTTTAAGGCCGGTGGCTCACGAAGTTGAGTGTCTGCTGAGGAGACTCCACAGCCTAGAGGGAGCATTGCTCTGAATTGTGCTTTCGCCATCCGGCTTTCTCTCTGGACGCCGCTGCTCTCCCCGCACCCAATCTATCTCGGATCCTTCCCTCCCACTGCTGGATTAATAATTACATGGCGCACACAGAGGCAAAGGGCTCGCCCAGCTCCACAACGGCAGCTTGGTCTTCTGCCTTCCAGAGGCCATAAGGTGGGAGGGGAGGGGCCGTCCGTCCTCACGGGAAAGGAGACTTGAGCCGAGGGCCAGATGGCTCCGGTTTGAGGACCCCTCTCTGCCCCCCCCGCCCCCCACTCGTCCCCCGATGATCTTTTGCCTCGAATGATCTTTTTGGCCTGGAATGAGAAGGGACTTGCAGAGGAGCTTCCAGCAACGTCGGTGGCACCTGACCTTTTCTACGAGTGTGCCAAGTCGGATCCGAAGTCCGAAGTCGTGCCAGCTCAAGGGGCACGGTGGGGGTAACCCCTTGCCCATAGCTGTGCTTGGCAGGGGGAGATGAAAGAACACTAGAAGAAAGTCCCAAGCTCGGTGGAACCTTTAAGACGAACAAAGTTTTATTCAAGGTGTGAGCTTTCGTGGGCACGCACACTCCGTCAGGCTTTGAAAGGGGATTACAGATCGTAGTTGTCTACATAGATGGTGGCTTTTTAAATTAGCATGCCAAATAGGGAAGCTGGCTCAGTGGTTAAGATGCTGAGCTGCAGACCGGAAGGTCGGTAGTTCGGCAGTTCGAGACCTGAGTGCCGCATGACGGGGTGAGCTCCCGTCTCTGGTCCCAGCTCCTGCCAACCTAGCAGTTCGAAAGCAAGAAATTGCAAGGAGATATATAGGTACCGCTTCGGTGAGAAGGTAACAGTGTTCCATGCGCTTCGGTGTCTAGTCATGCCGGCCACATGACCACGGAAACATCTTCGGCTTGGAAACGGAGATGAGCACCGCATCCCTAGAGTCGGATCCGACTGGCTTTCGAGCAAGGGAAACCTTTACCTTAATTCTCTTTTAGAGCCAGTTTGGTGACGTGGTTAAATGTGCGGATTCTAATCTGGGAGAACCCGGTTTGATTCCCCACTCCTCCGCTTGCACCTGCTGGATGACCTTGGGCAAGCCGTTGTTCTGACAAGAGCTGTCCTTGAAAAAGAGCAGTTTCTGTCAGAGCTCTCTCAGCCCCACCTGCCTCACAGGGTGTCTGTTGTGGGGAGGGGAAGGGAGAGGAGTTTGTAAGCCACTCTGAGACTCCTTCAGGTAGTGAAGAGCAGGGTATAAATCCAATCTCTTCTTCTTTTATTGGTTATTCTTTTTGTCTGTTAAAAAAACCACCTCCACCATTTTGCATGCTAATTTAACAAGCACTGTCAATATATACAACTACGATCGGTCACTCCATTCCGTCGTCTGACAAAGTGTGCGTGGCCATGAAAGCTCGCACATTGAATAAAACGTTGTTGGTCTTAAAGCTGCCTAACTAGACCTGGACTTTGTTCTGTCGCTTCAGGCCAATGTTGCTCTGCCCACCTTCAGGCCAATGTTGCTCTGCGCACTTAACCACCACACCAAACTGGCTCTCTACACACAATGCCACACGACAATAAAGGCTATGATTACTGAGACCCCAGCCGTCCCCTGTGTTGGCATTCCACATTCCTGAAGACGAAGACTTGCAGCCCATCCGTGCCCAAGTTGGCCAGTTTCAGTCTAGTGACCTCAGAAGAGCCCCCCTCCTCTCCAACCACAGCACGAGAGAAACCTGCAGGCTCCTTCCGAATCGCATCGTTTGCCTCACCGGAAACACCCCGGAGAAGGCAACGCAGGAGACTAGAACGGGGAAGATCCTATCCGGAGAGAGACCCGTTTCCCTTTTCTGCCTCTGGTGACCGTCTGGTTTCATTTCTGTTTGCAGGATCTATTCTGAACCCAATGGCCACTTCTCTTGGGTTTGGAAGGGTAGCTCCAAAAGGTGAGCTGTGTGCTAGATAGATTAACATAACTGGAAATCGTCAGGGAGGGAGTTTGGTGTCGTGGTTAAGTGCGTGGACTCTAATCTGGGAGAACCGGGTTTGATTCCCCACTCCTCCACATGCAGCTAGCTGGGTGACCTTGGGTTAGTCACAAGTTTTCTCAGAGCTGTTCTCTCAGGAGCAGTTCTCTCAGAGCTCTCTCAGCCCACCTACCTCCCAGGGTGTCTGTTGTGGGGAGGGGAAGGGAAAGGAGATTGTAAGCTGCTCTGAGACTCCGAGTGAAAGGCAGGGTATAAATCCAGTCTCTTCTTCTTTCAGAGGCAGCCGTGTTCGTCTGCAGGAGAAGAGCCAGATTCGAGTGCGGACCAGCAAGATTTTCAGGGTAGGAGCGTCTGAGAGTCGAAGCTCCCTTCGTCAGATACTATGAGGTTGATGGACATCCACACCATCTGGCTGAACGTGGTGCCTTCCGTGAAGACAGTTTCAGGTGGGTAGCTGTGTTGGTCTGCCGTAGAAGAGCCAGATTCGAGTCCTGCAGCGCCTTAGAGACCAACAGGATTTTCGGGGTAGGAGCTTCTGACAGTCAAAGCTCCCTTCTTCAGGTATCTGACTCTCGGAAGCTTATACCTTAAAAATCTTGCTGGTTTCCTAGAGTCAAATCAGGGAGGGAGGGAGGGAGAGAGAAGAGATTGGATTGATACCCTGCCCTTCACTCCCTGAAGGAGTCTCAGAGCGGTTGACAATCTCCTTCCCCTCCCCACAACAGACACCCTGTGTGAGGTAGGTGGGGCTGAGAGAGCTCTCTCGAGGACTGCCCTTGAGAGAACAGCTCTGAGAGAACTTGTGACTGACCCGAGGTCTCCCAGCTGGCTGCATGTGAAGGAGTGGCGAATCGAAGAAGAGGAGGAGTAGATTGGATGTGTACCCCACCCTTCACTACCCAAAGGAGTCTCAGAGCGGTTGACAATCTCCTTCCCCTCCCCACAACAGACACCCTGTGTGAGGTAGGTGGGGCTGAGAGAGCTCTCTCGAGGACTGCCCTTGAGAGAACAGCTCTGAGAGAACTTGTGACTGACCCGAGGTCTCCCAGCTGGCTGCATGTGAAGGAGTGGCGAATCGAAGAAGAGGAGGAGTAGATTGGATGTGTACCCCACCCTTCACTACCCAAAGGAGTCTCAGAGCGGTTGACAATCTCCTTCCCCTCCCCACAACAGACACCCTGTGTGAGGTAGGTGGGGCTGAGAGAGCTCTCTCGAGGACTGCCCTTGAGAGAACAGCTCTGAGGGAACTTGGGACTGACCCAAGGTCACACCAGCAGGTGAAAGTGGAGGAGTGGGGAATTAAACCCGGTTCTCTCAGATTACAGTCTGCGCACAGTCACTAGG
>NW_015175025.1:16168-17957 GCF_001447785.1 Gekko japonicus | reverse complement strand
GGGGGGGAGCTCCGCAGCTTACCTGGCTGCTTTTTGCTCTGACTGAGGGCTGCTGGGAGCAGGGGGCGGGGCTTGTTGCATGTGCCCGCCCCCTGGGCTCTTTACTGCCGGAGCTCCACTCCTGTGCGCTCCTGCAGGAAATGACCCCTGACGAAAACACTCCTGGCTTAAACGACAGCAGAGCTTCTCAGGGGCCGGAGCCAGATACCAGGCGTGGAGTCGCAGCATATCAGGGGCTCGGTGAGGAGGAACGACCCCGAGAACCCGAGCTGGCGAAGCGGCACCGTCTCCTGGCCACGCGGAGCTCCCCTGCCCCTCCTGAAGCAAATCACTGTTATTAAAACAAGAGGGTTCTCTCAGTACCATTTATTACAAAAATGCCATTCACATTGTGGGAGGTGGAAAGGGGTGGCGGCGGGGGGGGGGGGCACGGGGGGGGCACGGGACTCGGCCGTGCATTGGCACCCGTTTTAGTCCCTCATTCCTCCCCCCTTCGCAGAGTCTGTGGTTCGTTCCTTCATGTTCATGTTTCCGCAGGGCAGGCAGTGGCTTTGCAGGCGGGTCGGGCATGCTCAAGCACCGGGGTCATCTGTTCTCCTCCGAGCCAGGCAGTCTGGGGCGCAGAATATTCCCTGGAGGGATTCATCCACCCACCCACCCCCAAACGGGTGGTGTCTTCCTCTATCAAAAAGGTGGGATTTCCTCCCGGAGCGCCGTTCCTGAGTATCATCTAAGAGAAGCCCGAGCCGGCGCAGACGGGAACCTCGAACCCATTCAGAGAGGCCAGACTCAAGAGGAGGCAGGGAATGACGTCGCGTGTCCCGATATGAAGAAGAAACCGACTGTCCCCCGCAACTCTGGGAGGACGGAGAAGTCTTTGGCGCTGGCGGAAAACTGCCCCGATGTCTCTCTTTCCTTTTCGGCATTCGCAGTGGCTGTTTCAGGGTAGATGTGAACAGAGTTGTGGGGAGACCGCTCCCTAGCATCCCCTGGAAAGTGGTACGGTACCCCCTCCGTCTGACCCATTTCGTGCCAAAAAGTTCAGCAGTAGATGCCCGGAAATGGCACGATTGGTCAAGGGAGGGTGCCAGGTTCCTGCAGACCCACAGATCCAGCCAGACAGAGAGCGCCCCTCACCGTCGGTGAGCACACAGCATCCGTGGGCCAATCGCACCCCCCTAGCAGTCAGTGTGACCGTCGGAGCTGGGAGTGTCCAAGATGACGGCAGGCAGGTGGCGGGGCTTGCGGTGAAACATGCTGGAAACGTGGAAGGCCTGGAAACGGAAAGAAGAGAAAGGTATTATAGCTTTGGGAAAAGTGCAGAAAAGGGCCACTAGGATAATCAAAGGGTTGGAAGACTTTCCCTATAAAGAAAGGTTAAAGCACTTGGGGCTCTTTAGCTTGGAGAAACAACGGCTGAGGGGTGACATGATCAAAGTTTACGAGATTATGCATGGGATAGAGCAGGTAAAGAAAGAGGTACTTTTCTCCCTTTCTCACAAGATGAGAACTGGTGGGCACTCCATGAAATTGCTGAGCGGTCGGGTCAGAACGGATAAAAGGAAGTCCTTCTTCACCCAAAGAGTGATTCACACATGGAATTCACTGCCACAGGAGGTGGTGGTGGCTACAAGCACGGGCGGCTTCAAGAGGGAATTAGAGAAACATATGGAGCAGAGGTCCATCAGGGGCTATTAGCCACAAGGAATAGATAGGGGCTCTGGGGCGAGTGATGCTCTGTCTTCTTGGTGCTTGGGGGGGTGGGGGCAACAGTGGGAGGTCTTCTAGT
>NW_015175025.1:14117-15528 GCF_001447785.1 Gekko japonicus | reverse complement strand
CAAAAGAAACCCCTCCAGGATCTCTGGCCAAAGTGGCCTGGAGGAAAATGGCTTCCTGACTTCAAAGTGGTGATCAGCATTTCCCTGGGCATGTAAGAAAGGGCCACAAGAGCTAAGCCCTGAGGCAACCCTTCCTGCCCTCCCTCTCGTGATCTGCCCGAGTTCACAGGATCCACATTGCGGTCAGAGGGCCATCGAGTTTCTGCTTGGAAACCTCCACAGGAGGAAAGAGCCCACCACCTCCCAAGGAAGCCTGTTTCGCTGAGGAACCGCTCGAACCGTCAGGAAGTTCTTCCTCATGCTTAGTCAAAAACTCTTCTGATTTAATTTTGACCCACCGGTTCTGGTCCGACCTCCTGGGGCAACAGAAAACAGCTCTACACCATCCTCTCTAGGACATCCCTTCAAGTCCTTGAAGATGGTGATCATTTCACCTCTTAGTCGTCTCCTCTCCAGACTAAACCTACCCAGCTCCTTCAACCTTTCCTCACGGGACTTGGTCTCCGGACCCCTCACCATCTTCGTTGCCCTCCTCTGGACACGTTCCAGCTTGCCTATATACCTCTTCAATTGTGGTGCCCAACACTGAACACAATACTCCAGGTGAGGTCTAACCAGAGCAGAGCAAAGTCGTACCATCACTTCACGTTATCTGGACACTGCACTTCTGTCAATACAGCCCGAAATCGCATTTGGCTTTTTAGCAACTGCAGCATCACACTGCGGACTCATGTTCAGTGTATGGTCTACTAAGACCCCTAGATCCTTTTCGCACATACTACTGCCAAGACAAATCTCCCTCAACCTATAATCATGCATTTGATTTTTCCTACCTAACTGCAGAACTTTACATTTCTCCCTACTGAAATACACAAAATTTCTTTGAGCCCAGTTTTCCCGCCTGGGAAGCAGAGCCTCGTGGTCATGGACAGATGGACGCTGGCCCCTCTCCCTGCCGTCACACTGTTTTGGGCCTCAGGAGACCGACCGGTGACAACATCGGGACCAGGATGACCTATCAGACTAGGGGAAGGCCTGAACCAACCCCAAACCATCTCCTCTAAAAGTCATTCTTCTAAGAGTAGGCCTGAGAGAGAGGCAAGTGAAGTTTTCTGTTGATTTGATTAAAGGTAAAGGTTTCCCTTGCTCGAAAGCCAGTCAAATCCGACTCTAGGGGGCGATGTGCATCTCCGTTTCCAAGCCAAAGAGCCAGCGCTGTCCAAAGACGTCTCCGTGGTCATGTGGCCGGCATGACTAGACGCCGAGGCGCACAGAACGCCGTTACCTTCCCACCAAAGCAGTACCTACTTATCTACTTGCAGTTTCTTGCTTTTGAACTGCTAGGTTGGCAGGAGCTGGAGCCAGAGACGGGAGCTCACTCTGTCATGCGGCACTCGGGTCTCGAACTGCT
>NW_015175025.1:0-13564 GCF_001447785.1 Gekko japonicus | reverse complement strand
ACAGAGTGTTGGACTGGATGGGCCTTTGGCCTGATCCAACATTGGCGTCTCTTATGTTCTTATTAGAGGGAATTAGATAAGCATATGGAGCAGAGGTCCATCAGTGGATATTAGCCACAAGGTATAGATAGGAGCTCTGGGGCAAGGGATGCTCTGTGTTCTTGGTGCTTGGGGGGGTCAACAGTGGGAGGGCTTCTAATGTCCTGGCCCCACTGCTGGACCTCCTGATGGCACTGGTATTTCTGGCCACTGTGTGACACAGAGTGTTGGACTGGATGGGCCTTTGGCCTGATCCAACATTGGCGTCTCTTATGTTCTTATGTTCTTATCTAAGGGACCGCCTCTTCCCATATACACCCAAGAGAGCGTTAGGCTCTAAAGATCAACACCTCGTGGTGTTGAGACTCCAAGTGAAGGGCGGGGTATAAATCCAATCTCTTCCTCTTCTTCTTCTTCTTCTTCTTCTGGTGGTTAAGTGTGCGGACTCTAATCTGGGAGAACCGGGTTGGATTCCCCACTCCTCCTCCACTTGCAGCTGCTGGATGACCTTGGGCAAGCCATAGTTCTGTCAGAGCTGTCCTTGAAAAAGAGCACTTTCTGTCAGAGCTCTCTCACCCCCACCTGCCTCACAGGGTGTCAGTTGTGGGGAGGGGAAGGGAAACGAGTTTGTAAGCCGCTCTGAGGCTCCGAGTGAAGGGCGGGGTATACATCCAATCTCGTCTCTTCTTCTTCTCTCATTCATACAAAAGCCTTCATGACCAGACCGCTGATGTTGAAGTTTGAGTGGCAAAGGGGAGGCAGGACCTGGGACAGATCTGAAGACTGACCAAAGCGGAATGAACAAACGCACGCAGGCCTCACTCCGCACACCCCTTCCGCTCTGCCTGTTTGCAATTTCCTTGGAATGCATTTTAAATACGACTTAATGCAACCCCGAAGCTATGCGATCATGAAGCTATGCTATGTCGTACGAATGATTGCTATACATCGGTATACGCTTGTATACGTGACACGCTTATGCTATGCGCACTAAACACTATTGTATCCATTACTGCCTGTAACCAAAGACTCCTGAACGGATGGTTTTTTGGGGGGGAAACTATAGATGTGAAGAAGGGTGACTTGTCACAGAAGGTTTAATTCTAAGACGGATCCTCTCAGGAGACAGGTCACATTAGCAGTGCTGGGCCATAGGAGAAGTGGGTTCAAGATTGGTTCCAGCAAAGAAGAAGAAGAAGAAAAAGAAGAGGAGGAGGAGGAGGAGATTGGATTTATACCCTGCCCTTCACTACCTGAAGGAGTCTCAGAGAGGCTTACAATCCCTTTCCCTCCCCGCCCCATAACAGACACCCTGTGAGGTAGGTGGGGCTGAGAGAGCTCTTTCGAGGACTGCTCTTGAGAGAACAGCTCTGAGAGAAATTATGACTGACCCAAGTCACACCAGCCGCTGCATGTGGAGACATGGGGAATCAAACTTGGGTCTCCCAGATTTGAGTCCGCGCTCCTAGCCACTACACCAAACATCAGGAAGACCTGATCCAGCAATGTTGGGGGTGTTTTTGGCTGGGGGAAACTCAGACGGGCCACTCATGTTTTTCATGGCCATATGATCATTTTTGCCAAAGTAGCCTGTCATCGAGTTGGTGAAGATTCCGGAATAGTTGTAAGAACCTGATTGGGTTAGAAGAATGGGCAGATGAGCCGAATAAGGTATAAAAACCGAGGGGCATCCAACAGGAAGTCAGAGAAGAAGTCACTTCCTGTACGGGTCTTTCAGGTACTCATCTGAAGGAACAGAACAGAGTTTGAGTCCCGTGCCACCTTTAAGGCCAGCAAACGTTAATTCCGGGGATAAGCTTTCATGTGCAGGCCCACTTCTTTACACGAAAGCTCATCTCCAGAATTAAACTTGGTTGGTCTTTTTTTTTTTAAACATACATTTTTATTTTGAACTTTTTTGAGGGAACACAGAATCAAGAAAAGGTGTAAGGGAAAAGCATAAAAGATAAAATTACCAAAGGCCCCGGTCACATGGGCAGGATAACGCGCCGGGGGGGGGCGTGGCTGTTTGCCCCGGAGCAAAATAAAGCGTGGTAGCCCGTTCACACGGTCCCCTGAGTCTTCGTGCTTAGGCTGTTATCTGGCGATCACACGGCGATGCTGCAGCATGGCAAAGAATCGCGCCCCGAAAATCCACCTGACATTTGTGCCTTTAGCGCGGCAAATCTTCCGTGTGTACGGGGCCACAATACGGTATAGAGGGCATTTTTTGCAAATCGGTTTGTGACGGGACGTGGACGGGCACCAGATGCCACGGGAGACTAGAGCTCCCGCAATCAGACGCCGGACCCTGCCCTGCGTTTTCCGGATATTAGTGCACTTTCCGAAGTAGTTTTTTACTGCGCATCTTCAGCGGGACGCCACGGGTGCACTACGCTTCCCAGATGTTGCGGTGTGATCACGCCCCGAAAATCCACCTGACATTTGGGCCTTTAGCGCGGCAAATCTTCCGTGTGAATGGGGCCACAATACGGTATAGAGGGCATTGCACACTTAACCACGACACCAAACTGGACAACCCTGGATTCACTTGGTCGGTCTTCAAGGTGCCACTGGACTCAAACTTCGTGCTGTTGCTTTAGAAGACCAACATGGCAATCCACCCCAATCTCTCCTCCTACCAGGTCATCCTTGGGCCACCTTTGAATATGCTTCTACCCATTCGTGGAGAATCGGTGAAATTGCTGCCGAGGTTTTCCCTCTGGTTTCCTGTCATCGCTCTGTGCTGCTTGAAGAAAAGCCACCACCACGTTCTTAAGGTAAAGGTTCCCTTGCTCGAAAGCCAGTCGAATCCGACTCTAGGGTTGCGGTGCTCATCTCCGTTTCCAAGCCGAAGAGCCAGCGCTGTCTGAAGACGTTTCCATGGTCATCTGGCCGGCATGACTAAACACCAAGGCGCACGGAACGCTGTTCCCTTCCCACCAAAGTGGTACCTATTTATCGACTTGCAATTTCTTGCTTTCGAACTGCTAGGTTGGCAGGAGCTGGAACCAGAGACGGGAGCTCACTCCGTCATCCGGCACACTTGGGTCTCGAACTGCTGAACTACCGACCTTCCACAGCCTACAGTTCAGCGTCTTAACCACTTGCAATGTCTTGCTTTCGAACTGCTAGGTTGGCAGGAGCTGGAACTAGAGACGGGAGCTCACTCCGTCATGCGGCACACTCGGGTCTCGAACTGCTGACCGACCGACCTTCCACAGCCTACAGTTCAGCGTCTTAACCACTTGATTATTTTGGGTTGAGCTAAGCCAGACGCTCTCAGCATTTCCCTGTGTTGGGGCACGTTCTGGAAATTCTTGATGTGATTAAAAGATAAAAATCCTTGTCGGAGCCCCATGAAACTGCATAACCCTTTTCCTCCAAAATGGAAATAAACAGAATGAAAATTCCTTTTCATAAGAAAAGGAGGGATTCCATTTGGTGTAGTGGTTAAGTTTGGTGTAGTCTGGTGTAGGACCCCCTCCCTCTGGGGTTGAAACTTCTGTTGTTCTTTGTCATAATATTAAATATTGGGATTTCTTTGGTGGCATTGGGTTCCCCTGGTCAGAGGAGAGGATAAAAGGCCACTGGGTGAGAGGCACCAAGTCAGGTTAACCCAGTTTGGTGCAGCGGTTAAGAGCACGGACTCTGATCTGGGAGAACCGGGTTTGATTCCCCACTCCTCCACTTGCACCTGCTGGATGACCTTGGGCAAGACGTAGTTCTGACAAGAGCTGTCCTTGAAAGAGAGCAGTTTCTGTCAGAGCTCTCTCAGTCCCGCTGCTCTGAGACTCCGAGTGAAGGGCGGGGTATAAATCCAATCTCCCCCTCCCCCTTGTGTGTGTGTATGAGTGTATCAGACAGACAGCCATGGCCCTTCCTGAATTCGCTGCCAGAGGATGTGGTGACAGCCACAGGAATAAACAGCTTTAAAAAGGGATTAGATAGATCTGTGAGGTCTATCAGTGGCCCCTAGCTGTTGGTGACTGAGGGGAACCTCCACGTTCAGAGGCAGTCAACCTCTGAATCCCAGAGCCAGGAGGCAAGGCGAACAAAATATGTGCAGGCTAACAGAATATGTGGCAGGGTAGCAGCTTTCACGAATCACTGCTCACTTCTTCAGCTTCTCCCCCGCCACATCACGAAGTTGGTCTTGAAGGTGTCAATGGACTCCTGCTCTTTTCTACTTCTACAGACAGACGAAGATGGCTACCCGTCTTGGTCTATCTGAAGAAGTGAGCCGTGACTCACGGAAGCTGCCAAAACGTTGTGAGTCTTTCAGGGTGTTATGGAGAGTGTTCCCTCTAAGTTGAGTGAGTGTGAGCTAGCTCACAGCCTTTTAGCCTCCGGCTCAGACGTTTTCATCTTCGCTCAGGAAGGGATGGCTCCTGTGAAGACACTTCTTCAACTACGGAGGAGGACTCCAAGTCGGATTTGGGGGCTGCGGCCCCCAAAAGGGACCAGTGTTCCCTCTAAGCTGAGTGAGTGTGAGCTAGCTCACAGTTTTCTAGCCTCCGGCTCATACATTTTTGCCGTAGCTCAGGAAGGAGGGCTCCAGAGCAAACTAATGTATGCAGTAGCCAAATTGCTCGCTCACAACTTTAATGCCAGTAGCTCAGAAAGTAGGATTTTTGCTCACAAGACTCCACAGCTTAGAGGGAACATTGAAAGGGACTATGATTTGAGGAAAACAAATGCCAAGAAATGAGATGCTGAGGAACTCTGAATTCCACTTTCAAGAAGCAGTATTTTTAAAATTTGACGCTTTTGCGATTGTCTTAAACAGGAACTGATATCGGGTTTTGGGGAATAACGGCTAGATTTAAACATTCAAGTTCATTGTTATATTAATAGAATAGATTAATATTGTATAAGCTTATGTAATGATCTTCACTACTTGGGTTTTTAGTGGTTAACTTTCCTTTCTCCTGTAGATATTAGATTCCCTATCCCAATTTTCTTTGTAGTTTATAGAAAAGCAATAAAAAAAAACCCCTTCGGGGGGCCAAAAAAAGGAAAAAAAGAAGGAAGGGATGGCTCCAGAGCAAACTAATTGATGCAATGGCCAAATCACTCGCTCCCAACTTTAACACCAGCAGCTCACAAAGTAGAATTTTTGCTCACAAGACTCCATGGCTTAGAGGGAGCACTGGTTATGTATTGGGATTGAATCATCCCTGATGGAATCACCCTAGAGACTGGCTGAGCTTGAAGCACAAGAACAATAGCCGACCAGGATTCTGGAATAAACCAATCAGGTAGCAATGGTATGTAAATTAGCCTATCACGGGGAGTGTGTGTGTGTGGGAGGTGGGGTGTTCTACATGCATATAAGCAGGGCTCTGGCCCTGCTAGAGTTGTCTTAGAGTTAAGCTGAAATGACTAATAAACTATGAGCTGATATATGTGTCTTGAACTCAGTATATTTCAAGGTGCTCCTGGCCTCTTGCTCTTTTGTCCTGCTACAGACAGACTAACACAGCGACCCGACTTGGTCCATCGGAAGAAGTGAGCAGTGACTCACGAAAGTGGCCACAGATTTTGTTAGTCTTTCAGGTGCTCCTGGACTCTTGCTCTGTCTCCCTTGACAGCATTCTCTGAAGCCGTCCCAAAGGGCAGGGGTCATTTCCTGCTGGAGCGCACAGGAGCAGAGCTCCGGCAGTAAAGAGCCCAGGGGGCGGGCACATGCAACAAGCCCCACCCCCTGCTCCCAGCAGCCACGAGGAGCAAGAAGCATCTTTCTTTCCATCTTTCTTTCTTTCCTTCCTTCTCTCCTTCTCTTTCTTTCCCCTTCCTTCCTTCCTTCCTTCCTTCCTGCCTTCCTTCCTTCCTTCCTTCCTTCCTGCCTTCCTGCCTGCCTTCCTTCCTGCTTTCCTTCCTTCCTTCCTTCCTTCCTTCCTTCCTTCCTTCCTTCCTTCACAGATCTGTGTGTTCCCTTCCCCCAGCTAGCAATCCAAAACAGTCCAGTGGCATCTTTAAGGCCACGTTTTATTCAGGTACAAGCTCTCCCTCCTCTGTGAGGGCAGATCTGCGCGTTACCCCCCAATAGCTAGCAATCCAAAACAGCCCAGTGGAGCCTGAGCGGTGGGTGTTGCCCTCTGACACACTTCTGGTGATGTCAGGGGGTGTGGCATATGCAAATAAGTTATGCCAATGCTAATGAGCTCCTGCACCTCTTTTTCTACGAAATGACCCCGCCAAAGGGTTTTGTTGTTGTTTTTTTTATATGGGGGGGCCTTTGAAAGCTACCTGTGGCTCAGAGCGGCCAGCGCCCCCTCCTTCCCTCCCTCCCTGTCCACTCTCAGCCAGTTCTCTCTGGAGCCCTCTTCCCTCTTGTTACACCAGGAGCTAAGATTACTGCGAGTTCAGGTTCCCTCATTCCATCCCAGCTCTGCAAGGGAGAATCTAGGGCGGCGGAAAAGGAATGTGATCTCCCAAGTTCTGCCGGCTCCCTTGGCTGCCCCGGAGGCTACCGGGTGGGGCTCCAACCGCCCAGCCAGGGTGGGACGTTGAAGGATTTCCTCCCGCCTGCCTGCACACAATGCCGGCCAGGGCGTGCGTTTCCTTCCCGGTTTCCTGACAGCTCCCCTGCCCCGGCTCATCTTGGCGGAGCCCCGACACCTTGCCATTCCCAACCCTGTGGGAAGAAAGTGGCCTTTGGGTTAAGGAGGGAGGGAAGACGGGAGGGGAGTTCGGCATCTTCTCCCAAAGGAAAAGCTCAATGCCCGGGCCTGTTTTTCTGCTTGTTTGTTAAGTTGCCAAGTCGCAGCTGACGTAGGGCAGCCCTGTAGGGGTTTCAAGGCAAGAGGTGAACAGAGGTGGTTTGCCATTTGCCTCTGCGTAGCAACCCTGGCCTTCCTCGGTGGTCTCCCTGGACTGAGAGCCAGTTTGGTGTCGTGGTTAAGTGCGCGGACTCCAATCTGGGAGAACCGGGTTTGATTTCCCACTCCTCCACCTGCAGCTGCTGGATGACCTTGGGCAAGAGATAGTTCTGTCAGAGCTGTCCTTGAAAAAGAGCAGTTTCTGTCAGAGCTCTCTCAGCCCCACCCGCCTCCCAGGGTGTCTGTTGTGGGGAGGGGAAGGAAAAGGAGTCTGTAAGCTGCTCTGAGACACCTTTGGGTAGTGAAGGGTCATGGGGTATAAATCCAATCTCTTCTTCTTCTTTTACCTCACAGGGTGTCTGTGGTGGGGAGGGGAAGGGAAGGGAAAGGAGTTTGTCAGCCGCTCTGAGACTCCTTCGGGTAGTGAAGGGCAGGGGGTATAAATCCAATCTCCTCTTCTTTTACCTCACATGGTGCCTGTTGTGGGGAGGGGAAGGGAAAGGAGTCTGTAAGCTGCTCTGAGACACCTTTGGGTAGTGAAGGGCCATGGGGTATAAATCCAATCTCTTCCTCTTCTTCTTTTACCTCACAGGGTGCCTGTTGTGGGGAGGGGAAGGGAAAGGAGTTTGTAAGCCGCTCTGAGACTCATCTGGGTAGTGAAGGGCAGGGGGTATAAATCCAATCTCCTCTTCTTCTTCAGTGAAGGGCAGGGTATAAATCCAATCTCTTCTTCTTCTTTTACCTCACAGGGTGTCTGCTGTGGGGAGGGGAAGGAAAAGGAGTTTGTGGGCCGCTCTGAGACTCCTTTGGGGAGTGAAGGGCAGGGTATAAATCCAATCTCTTCTTCTTCTTTTACCTCACAGGGTGTCTGCTGTGGGGAGAGGAAGGAAAAGGAGTTTGTGAGCCGCTCTGAGACTCCTTTGGGTAGTGAAGGGCGGGCTATACATCAGAGTGAAGGGCGGGGTATAAATCCAATCTCTTCTTCTTCTTCTTCTTTTACCTCACAGGGTGTCTGTGGTGGGGAGGGGAAGGGAAGGGAAAGGAGTTTGTCAGCCGCTCTGAGACTCCTTCGGGTAGTGAAGGGCAGGGGTATAAATCCAATCTCTTCTTCTTCTTCTTCTCCCACCCGAGGACTAATCAAGGCCAGCCATGCTTAGCTTCTGAAATCCGACAAGATCCGGCTAGCCTGGGCCGTCCAGATAAGACACGAACAGAAGCGGTTTGCCATTTGCCTCTGCGCAGCAACCCTGGGCTTCCTCGGTGGTCTCTCCCACCCGAGGACTAACAGAGGGCAGCCATGCTTAGCTTCTAAAATCTGAAAGATCCGGCTAGCCTGGGCCATGCTGGTAAGAGACGAACAGAGGCAGTTTGCCATTGCCTGCCTCTGCGTAGCAACCCTGGGCTTCCTCGGTGGCCTCTCCCACCCGAGGACTAACCAAGGCCAGCCCTGCTTCGCTCTGAAATCTGACAAGGTCCGGCTAGCCTGGGCCATCCCGGTAAGAGACGAACAGAGGCGGTTTGCCATTGCCTGCCTCTGCGTAGCAACCCTGGGCTTCCTCGGTGGTCTCTCCCCCTGACCCTTCTTAGCTTCTGAGACCAGACTAGGCGGGGCTTGAATGGTGGTAGAAAGTGCCATCAGGGCAGAGCGGACTTATGGCAAGCCTCTTCAAGGCAGGGGACATTCAGAGGCGGTTTGCCATTGCCCGCCTCTGCCTAGCAACCCTGGGCTGGATATATCAGCAGAGTAAAAGAAGGGAAGCAGCCACCTGGGCATATTAATTCTAAAGACTTTACGAGAAATTAATAGGAAGGCTTACACGGGGAGGAAATAACAAAGATCCCGACGAGCTTTTCTGATTGACACCTTGTCAGTGCGGTTGCGAAACCGAACAAAAGGAGACAGAAAGTTTCCCCAAAGCCCCCACCTCTTTTTGTCTATATGACAAGGCGCAAAGAGCACCCCAATAAAATTGATCATCCAATCGCTGGCCCCAATCCCGACTCATTAGGAACATCACCTCCCTTCCTCTGGCGGGAAATACGTGCCTAAGATCTAATTGATTCTAAGCTAACTAGTGAACATCCGGCATGCGTAGACAGTTTAACTCTTTCACGACTGAAGTGATTGAACTTGCAAACGCCGACAACTTCCTTGGTGGTCTCACATCCAAATGCTAACCAGGGGTGACCCTGCTTCCAAGGTCTGATGAGATCGGGTCAGCCTGGGCCACGCAGGTCAGGGCAAGAGACATTCAGAGGTTGTCTGCCATTGCCTGCCTCTGAATCACAACCCTGGTATTTCTTGAGGGTCTCCCATCCATATACTAGCCAGATCTGACCCTGCTTAGCTTCTGAGATCTGATGAGATCAAGCTAACTCAGCTTAGAGAGAACACTGGAAGCAGCCGCCTGGGCGTATTAATTCTAAAGACTTTACGAGTAATTAATAGGAAGGCTTCCACAGGAAGGAAACAACAAAGATCCTGACGAGCTTTTCTGATCGACACCTTGTCAGTGCGGTTGCGAAACCGAACAAAAGGAGGCAGAAAGTTTCCCCAAAGCCCCCACCTCTTTTTGTCTACGTGACAAAGCACAAAGAGCACCCCAATAAAATTGATCATCCAATCGCTGGCCCCAATCCCGACTCATTAGGAACATCACCTCCCTTCCTCTGGCGGGAAATACGTGCCTAAGATCTAATTGATTCTAAGCTAACTAGCGGACATCCGGCATGCGTAGACAGTTTAACTCTTTCACGACTGAAGTGATTGAACTTGCAAACGCCGACAACTTCCTTGGCCTACAGGAAGAAATGCATCTTGTTCTTGCATTGGAGAGTTCAGTTGGTAACCTAGGACTTGCTTGTCCTCAGTGCACAGAAATCAGATCGATCTGATACCATACGTATTTTTTTAGAAAAGATTTGGAAAATATTTGAACACCTTGTCCTAAAATATTTTATTCATCATGTTAAAATAAAACGTTCCAGAATCAGTTTTTGTTTCTTTTCTTTTTTCAATTTTTCCAATTTTTCGGGAAAAAACAAAAAAGGCTTCAGGAAAAAGAAGGGGTGGGGAACGGTCTTTTCCCGAATTTTCCCAGTTCTTTTCTAGGCCTTCACATCTCTAGGATAGCCTGGGCTATCCAGGGCAGGGCTTGGGTCTGTTTAGCTTAGAGGAAAAAGGCAACAAAGCCAATCGCAGGATGGAGAGACGCGATAGATGCTTGTGATATTGGCAGCTGCCAAGTTCTTTTCTGAGTCGATTAAGATTAAAAATCATTGCCCTGACCTGGGTAGCCCGGGTAAGTCCGAACTCGTCAGATCTCGGAAGCGAAGCAGGGTCGACTCTGGCGAGGACTTGGATGGGAGACCTCCTTGGAATACCAGCCGTCGGGAGGCGGGGGCAGGCTTCATTCAGCAGCAGGTGCTCGCACGGCCGCTCCAGGAGGCCGCCTCTCCCCTTCCTTTCAGAATATATCTTTTCCTGTCAAGCCTTTCGCACAGCTCTTAAGACTCTTCCCACAAAGGAAACGGAGCCCAGATACATGTAGCTGAACTGAACAGTTTCTCTCCCAGTTTCTCTCTCTCCCTCCTTCCCCTCTCGTGGTCGTCTCTCGTGTCTCCATCTTGAGTCTGTAAGTTCCCTGGGGCAGGGACCAGTCTTCTTGCACCCTGGAAGGCTCCGTGCGTACGGATGGTGCTAAGCATGCAGACTAGGAATAAAGTTGGGGAAATGCAACAAGGAAAAGGCTCTTTTCTCCCCGCCCTGCTTGTCGCCTGCCCGGAGACACTCCGCAGCTCGAAACAGGAAGTTGAGCCAGACAGGCCTGGGGTCTGTTCCGCACGGCTCTCCTGAGGTCATCCAAGAGACTCACAACTTCGTTGCGGGACTCCGCACGGGACAAGATTCCACAGACCTGCCGCAGAACGTGGCCTGTGGGGCAGCGTTCAGCTTGGGCCACGAATCTCGCCTTTCTTCGTTTTGTTTTCTTAATTCTGCCCTCCTGGCTGCGAAGATCGGCTTGGACGTGTGTGGTGGTCAGAGCTGTCCGGACTCTCAAAACCCAGAGGGGAAACTTCTTTGCAGAGATCAGGAGGCAGGGTTTCAGCTTCCCGGCTCTGCCAAATTATGCAAAACCGGGGGGGGTGGAGCCAGCTGGTAGTTTACACAAAAGAAGAGGAATGCTTGCTGAGGTTGGTTTCAGGGGGTAGCCGTGTTGGTCTGCAGCAGCAGAACTCAATTGGAGCACAGGAGCATCTGAGACTTTCTGGGGAGGAGTGTGTGCGAAAGAGATCTTGGGGTAAGGGTGGACTGTAAACTGAATGTGAGCAGTCAGTGTGATGCGGCGGCAAAAAAGGCAGATTCAGTCTTGGGTTGTATTAAAAGGGCCATGGCATCAAAATCGCAGGAGGCCGTAGCCCCTCTGTAGACTGCCTTGGTCAGGCCGCACCTGGAGTCCTGTGTGCAGTTCTGGAGGCCTCACTTCAAGAAGGATGTGGGCAAAACCGAGAGGGTGCAGAAGAGAGCGATGAGGACGATCAGGGGTCTGGAGGCCGAGCCCTACGAGGAAAGGCTGAGGGACGTTTAGTCTGGAGAAGAGGAGATTGAGGGGGGGCACGATTGCTCTCTTGAAGTATTTGAAAGGCTGCCATTTGGAGGAGGGCAAGGAGCCGTTCCAGTCGGCAGCAGAGGAGAGGACCCGAAGCAACGGGTTTAAATTACACGCAGAAAGGTATCGGCTGGATATTAGTAAAAACTTTTTCACGGTCAGAGTAGTTCAAAGGTGGAATCAGCTGCCTCGGGAGGTGGTGAGCTCCCCTTCACTGGCACCTTTCGAGAAGAGGCTGGACGAATATTTGTCAGGGATGCTCTAGGCCAGTGTTCCCTCTAAGCTGAGGGAGTGTGAGCTAGCTCACAATTTTTTAACCTCCAGCTCACACATCTTTGTCTTCGCTCAGGAAGGAGGGCTCCAGAGCAAATTAATTTACACAGTAGCCGAATCGCTCGCTCACAGCTTTAATGCCGATAGCTCACAAAGTAGAATTCTTGCTCACAAGACTCCACAGCTTAGAGGAAACATTGCTCTAGGCTGGTCCTGCATTGGGCAGGGGGTTGGACTAGATGGTCTCTGGGACCGTTCCAACTATGATTCTATGATAGACCACTTCCACACTGTCATTTCTGTCACTCATTTGTATCTATTGCTTCTTTCCCCCCCTCCAATGTGTTTTGCTCTCTCTAGTAGTCCCAGAGGGAGCAAAACACATGTGAAAAGGGGGGGGGAGACCTTACGGGGTGTAAGGTTTTGAGAGTCGAAGCTCTAGCCACCTAGCCAGCCTCCAGGTCGAACCCGGGGATCCCTCGGATTGACACCCTGTCTCCAGACTGTAGAGATTAAGTTCCCTGAAGCAAATGGATAGTTTGGAAGGTGGACTCGATGGCATTTCACCCCAATGACGTTCCTGTCCTCCCCAGGCCCCACCCCCAAATCTACAGGTGTTTCTCCACCTGGATTTGGCAACCCTACCCCCTCCATCCCCTGCTGGTGGCCAATGGGAACCTGGCAGCTGTACATGTGTATCTCACAAAGGGAGCATTCAGTGTCATGGGTCAGCCAGGGCTCGGGGACAGCGAGGACTCCTCAGGAAAAGAAGAGACCCGTGTAGCCAGCTCTGAATCAGCAGAAGCAGGAAGACGAACTGCAGGCTTGTCAGGGCTCACAGCCAACAGCTGGTGCGGAGCCACCCCTCCAGCCCCGCTTCAGCAGGTGAAACTCGGTTGCTCGTTTCCAGCCCTCCAGTATTACCCACACCCTTAGAGCGCCGCAGACGGAGGCTATGAACCAGAACTACAGGAGAGACGACAAAGTGCACCCCTCCTGGCCTGACGCCGGCTGCTTGAGTGGCTGCAAGCATGACCCCTAAACATGTGGCTATAAAAACCAGCCAAGGGAGGCTGTTAGACATGGAAGCAACAAGTTGAAATCCCTCTGACTTTGTGACCACTGCATTGGATCCTGCCTCAACCCTGTGACTTTTCGGACCGTTTCCTGACTCTGCCTTCGTCTTGCTCTTGAACCCGCTTGTGAGTAACTCTCAGATTCTCAGACCCTGCTGTACGGACTGACCCTCGGACTAGACTCCTGACTCTGTGCATAACCTTGGACTGGACCCTGACTATGCTGCTTGAGTTGGTGCTCTTGCCTTACTTGCTCTGAGAGCGCAACCTATGCCGTTCCTGGCCCAGGTCACTACTGTGAGTCTCAAAAGATTGTTGTTGTTGTTGTTCAGTCGCACAGTCGAGTCCGACTCTTCGCGACCCCATGGACCAGATCCCGCCAGGCCCTCCTGTCTTCCACCGTCCTCTGAAGTTGGCTCAATTTCATGTTCGTTGCATCTATGACACTGTCTAACCATCTCATCCTTTGCCCTCCCCGTCTTCTTTGACCTTCAATCTTTCCCAGCATCAGGGTCTTCTTCTCCAGTGAGGGCTCCCTTCTCATTGGGTGGCCAAAGTATTTGAGCTTCAGCTCAGAAGATTATGCACCCCAAATTCTTGTTGGTGTCTAATGTGTTACAATTTCAGATGGATGGCTGTATTGGTCTGCAGTAGAAAAGCCAGGAGGACCTTAAAGACCAAGAAGATTTTTGGGTACGAGCTTTCAGGAGTCAAAGCTCCTTTTGGTATCTCATTAAGAACA
>NW_015175024.1:42446-43925 GCF_001447785.1 Gekko japonicus | reverse complement strand
GCAATTGTTCTGGGCCCATAACCCTGCTCCCCCCCCCAACAGACGGGGCAGCCACCTCAGCATCAACAGTGCCTGCTTGCTCCGAATCCCCTTCAAGGCCAAAGCAGCAAACATCTGGTGGCACCAGCGGTTCCCACCAGCCTCAGACAGGATGATGGCCGCCCCATGCTTGGACCCCAGTGGCAGGGGGTAGACGAGGCAGGGGCCCCAGTGGTGGGGGGTGGTGATTCTGGGGCCCTAACCTGGATTTTTGACCAGGGTTCAGAATCACTAAGACCACCTCTGAGCTGTGGCGCTCCGTTCCAGCCAAACAACCAGGAGGGGTGCCTTATCAATGGACACATCTACCGAGCAAAAGCTTTAGTGATCATCATACTGTTTCCAAAAGAAAGTGGACGTCTGAACACTAAATACTCATTCTTTGCTCACTGGTTTATGAAATGCATCCTTCTGACTACCGGGGCTTCCAAAGACAGCTCACGACCTGAAACAGGTGAGCAAAACAGTGATGCTTATTGAATACATGCCTCTGGAACGTAGAAGCAGGACAGGTAAACACACACCTTAAACTGTCGCACGTTCCCTTGCGCTACCAGGTGATGTTCATTCTCTGGTGTGATGCAGTACGCGAGTCTCTGAAGAAGAACAGAGGGAGAAGAAGCGTAAGGCAGGGTTTGGAGGATTTTGTACATCAGGGATGGAAGTAATGGGGGTGGGGAGAAAATACAGGTCCTTTCGGTTTAAATCCTGGTTCAAACCTGTCCCCGAACTTACATTCTACACTACACTTGAGTTCACCCCTGTAATTATCTCGGGTTATTTTTTGTTTCCACATTACATTGAAGTCACCCCGATTTCGCCCCACACTTGTCCAGGGATAAACGAATGCTGTTATAACCAGGGATAAACGTAAGGTGTTGTGTTGCGAGTTGAACTCTGATAAAACCAGGGATGAGGTCCATGCACGGAAAGGACCACAAAGTGGTTCTGTGTGCTGGGCCAACTCTATCAGAAGCCGGAGTACCCAAAGCTTTTGCGTTGTACTGCTTTCTTCACCAGAAGCGGGAAAGCTTGCTGCAAATATTTGGACACACACGACCCAATCAGTTAAACAAGTATAAAGCCAACAGTCGTGATCGTCTGACCCACACTCAAACAGTCATAAGACTTATAAAGAATGCTGTTTATGTATTGCAATCGAAAGCACTACAACATGATACACAACTCAATAGAAAATCCTTGAACCAAGGTACATAATCAACGTCGTCTCCGGATTACATAACAACGTTTCAAAAAATGGATCTTCTTCAGGAGAAATTATAGTGGGATCCCGGGATCCAGTAGAAACATAGCAGCATATTTTGAGCCTGAATGTTAATTGAGATCAGCGTCCTATCTGAATTTAATATTCTTAAGACTTGTTGTCTAACATTTATGAAACTGAGAGCCTTGGCACCACTATAATATCTCCTGAAGAAT
>NW_015175024.1:35403-40347 GCF_001447785.1 Gekko japonicus | reverse complement strand
GAGGAGGAGGAGGAGGAGGAGGAGGAGGAGGAGATTGGATTTATACCCTGCCCTTCAGTACCCAAAGGAGTCTCGGAGAGGCTTACAATCTCCTTTCCCTTCCCCTCCCCACAACAGACATCCTGTGAGGTAGGTGGGGCTGAGAGAGCTCTCTCAAGGACTGCCCTTGAGAGAACAGCAATGAGAAAACTTGGCACTGACCCAAGGTCAAGCCAGCAGCTGTATGTGGAGAAGAATTGGCTCTCAGGAGGAGGAGGAGGAGGCGGAAGCCTTTATGCCACACTTTTTTCTACCTTAAGGAGTTTCAAAGTGGCTTACAGTTGCCTTCCCTTCCCACAACAGGCACCTTGTGAGTTGGCGGGGCTGAGAGAGTTCTGAGGGAACTGTGACTGACCCAAGGTCAACCAGCAGGCTTCATGTAGAGCAGCGGTGGGGAATCAAACCCGGTTCTCCAGTTTAGAGTCTGCCACTCCAGCATCCAAACTATATGAAGCTTCCTTACACGAAATCAGACTACTGGAGTATCTACTTCAGTATTTTGTACTCTAAGGCTGAGTTCAGATCGGCAGTTTGAAGCGGGAGTCGTGGCAAAAAAAGAGCTGGAACCAACTGTTCCGGGTTTTCCCGGTCACACTGTGCGGACTGATGCAGGAGCATACCGGGAGGAGGAGTGAGGGGGCGCTCACACTGTTGCCCAGGGCTCTTTTTGTAGAAAAAGCCCAGCAGGAACTCATTAGCATAACAGGCCACACCCAACAGCAGGAACTCATTAGCATATTGGGCCACACCCCTGACAGCACCCACGTTACCAGAAGTGTGGTCATCCAGCCACACCCACCTTTTGCTTGTTATTCTGCTTACATTGTTTGTTGTCAAAACCCAGGGCCTTTTTTTGTAGCAGGAACTCCTTTGCATGTCAGGCCACACACCCCTAATGTAGCCAATCATAATGAGTTTCTGCTGTTGGGTGTGGCCTATTATGCTAATGAGTTCCGGCTGGGCGTGGCCAACTTGGGAGCCAGCTGGAACTCCGTTCCTGTGCCTTCCTGCCCCCAAATAGTCCTGCTGTTGGCCCTGAGGCGCAGTTATAAGTGGCAATTTCCTCACGGCAGACGCCTATGCATGGACGCCTATGCGCATAGGCGCCTAGGCACGGCGGCAAATATGCCGGATCCAGCCACTGTGGGCCATAGGCACATCCGGCCACATCACTACCCCCTCTTCAAGGCAATCACCCGCACCTTCCTGGGGCCAGAGTGAGGCTAGGAGGTCAGCCAGCATAAACAGTCGGCGCACATTATTTATGCGGGTCGTTCTCAGCTTTTAGCGGTTAGCGTTCACCCTCCCGGGGAGCGGAATGAAGCGGGATAAACGGGCTCTCCGGGGTTTGCTACCACTTTCACCAGGTATCTTTTAAACCCGGGAGGCAAGCGCTACAAGACGGGTTGAGTACGGGTGGGGAACGCCGGACAGATGTGTCTGTGTGAACGGCCCCTTTAATCCACTTGTGAAACATTCCTCACACGCGCCTATATCGGGGCAAACGGCCAGTCTGACCTCGGCCTAAGAGTGGCTCTCCAGAAGAAACAGTTCTTTCCCCCCAAACTTGCTATCTGAGATCCTTTAATGGTACATCTGAGATCCTTTAATGGTACCAGGGAGCCAATGTTCCCTCTAAGCTGTGGAATCCTGTGAGCAAAAATTCTACTTTGTGAGCTACTGGCATTAAAGTTGTGAGCAGGTGATTGGGCTACTGCATCAATTAGTTTGCTCCGGAGCCCTCCTTCCTGAGTTAAGGCAAAAATGTGTGAGCCGGAGGCTAAAAAACTGTGAGCTAGCTCACACTAACTCAGCTTAGAGGGAACACTGCCAGGGACTGAACCTCGGGGCCTTCTGCACGCAAAACAGGCTCTCTACTGAGCCGCGGCCCCTCTCACCTTCCAGTAGAGGAACTTCCACGGCAGGAAGTGGAGAAGAGCGCTAAATCCTTTCCTGAAATGGCAAATCACTTAAAAGTTGTCTCCGAAAGGTCATTCATCTGCAAAGCGTTTGTGGAATTAAAGAAAAGCAAACTCGAGCTTGAGCTCTGGCGATTTTCATTTCAAAGAACATTTCCATGACATTTCCTTATTCGGCCACTCACTTGTTTAAAGCTCCCCCGTGTACTCAGTAATTTATAGAGAATATATGCAGGCACCAGGAGCATCGAAGACAACGCGATCCCCCATCCGACGTTTTCGGCCCATAATGGGAAGACGTAGTCGTCGTAGGTCAGGGACTTGAAATTTACAACACTGACTATTACCACAAACTAAAAGGAAAAGAGGGAGACGGTAAACCCCTTTATTTGCCCCCCCCCCCCCGCCCCCAATTTCAACCACAAGCTTTTTCCAAGTCAGAAGAAAAAAAACCCCCAGAAAACGGCTCTTCACATTGTTTGGATGTTGCAATCATGAAAGATTTAAGGACATTCGTGGGCTCCTTATTTTAGGCATACTTCTGCCGAATGCTCCCTGTAAACTGTGGAGTCTTGTGAGCAAAAAATTCTACTTTGTGAGCTCCTGGCATTACAGTTCTGAGCGAGCAATTTGGCTGCTGCATAAATTAGTTTGGAGCCCTCCTTCCCAAGCGAAGACAGAAATTTTGTGAGCTGGAGGCTAAAAAACTGTGAGCTAGCTCACACTGACTCAGCTTAGAGGGAACACTGATTCTGACCTCCAGAACGAAACCTGTAGAACTCCAAGGGTCGAGCATGCTTAGAAACGGATCATTTCAAGATAAAAGAAGCCACAGATTATTTTTAGTCATTGTTTGTAGTTTAGAGGCACGTCCTTATGAAAAGCTGGGATGGGAACAGGGGTCATTTCCTGCAGGAGCGCACAGGAGCGGAGCTCCGGCAGTAAAGAGCCCAGGGGCTGGGCACATGCAACAAGCCCCACCCCCTGCTCCCAGCAGCCCTCAGTCAGAGCAAGAAGCAGCCAGGTAAGCTGCAGAGCCCCCCTTCCCCCGGTCCAAAACAGTCCCGTGGCATCTTTAAGACCAAGTTTTATTCAGGTACAAGCTCTCCCTCCTCTGCAAGGACAGATCTGCACGTCCCCACCCCCCCAATAGCTAGCAATCCAAAACAGTCCAGTGGAGCCTGAGCAGTGGTGTTGCCTTCTGACCCACTTCTGGTGATGTCAGGGGGTGTGGCATCTGCAAATGAGTTATGCTAATGAGCTCCTGCACCTCTTTTTCTATGAAATGACCCCTGGATGGGAAGTAGGCAGAAGATCCCTCCTGGCTAGAAGGGGGTCTTGTAGGCAAGCCCCACTGATGGACCTCTTCATGGCCTCTGGTATTTTTGGCCACTGTGTGACAGAGTGTTGGACTAGATGGGCCACTGGCCTGATCCAACATTGGGGTCTCTGATGTTCTTCTGTTCAGAGAGAGCGTACTAAGGGAAGTTGCCCCCATTTGGACGGCCCGGACTAGCCCGATCTTGTCAGACCTCAGCTGCTAAGGAGGGCCGGTCCTGATTAGTACTTGAATGGGAGACCTCCAAGGAAGTCCAGGGTGGCTATACAGAGGAAGGCAGTGGTAAAACCACCTTTGAACATCTCCGGCCTTGAAAACCCGAAGGGGTCGCCACAAGACTTCTGTGACTTAATAGCACGGAATTATTAAGTCCTGACCTGGATGGGCCAGGCTAGCCTCATGTGGTCATATCTCAGCTGCGAAGCAGGATCAAACCCTGATTAGAACCAATGTTTCCTCTAAGCTGTGGAGTCTTGTGAGCAAAAATTCTACTCTGTGAGCTACTGGCATGAAATTTGTGAGTGAGAGATTTGGCTACTGCATAAATTAGTTGGCCCTGGAGTCATCCTTCCTGAGTGAAGACAAAAATCTGTGAGCTGGAGGCTGAAAAACTGTGAGCTAGCTCACACTAACTCAGCTTAGAGGGAACATTGGTTAGAACTTGGATGGGAGACCACTGAGGAAGCCCAGGGTTGCTACGCAGACGCAGGCCATGGCCAACCACCTCTGTTTGTTTCTTGCCTCGAAAACCCTACGGGGGTCTCCACACGTTGGCTGCAACTTGATGGCATTTCCCACCAAGGGAAGTTAAGGGACTGCAGTATTTGTTCAGCGATAAACCATTACGTCTCCTTTCCTTTCCTTTCGTGTTGTGTCCTTGATACAACTCAACCCCTACCTTATCGCAGCATTCATTTGCACACCAGGACTGCCAAAGTGCCATATGAACAAAACAGCAACAAACATTTCTACTGATTGTCCCAAAGAACTGATGGGGGTCATTTGAGAAAACTGACCTACAATTGGGGTTTTCTCTGGACTACAGTGGGGTAAGGTAAAGGTAAAGGTTCCCTTGCTCGAAAGCCAGTCGAATCCGACTTTAGGGTTGCGGTGCTCATCTCCGTTTCCAAGCCGAAGAGCCAGCGCTGTCCGAAGACGTTTCCGTGGTCATGTGGCCGGCATGACTAAACAGCAAGGCGCACGGAATGCTGTGACCTTCCCACCAAAGTGGTACCTATTTATCTACTTGCAATTTCTTGCTTTCGAAGTTGGTTTACACATATCCGGGTTGCCAACTCTGGGCTGGGAAATGCCTGGAGATCTGGGGGTGGAGCCTGGGGAGTGTAGGGTTTGGGAAGGGACTTCAGAGGGCCACCATGCCAGATAGTCCACCCTCCAAAGCAGCCATTTTCTCCAGGGGAACTGATCTCTGAAGTCTGGAGAGAACTGCAGTTCAGGGAGATCCTCAGGCTCCACCTGGAGGTTGGCAACCATATGGAAACCAGTTTAGTGTCTTCCCATCATTCCAAAATCCCACCAGCTCGCCCTGCCTGCAGTCAGCTTTGAGATTATAACCACGGCATCCTTGTCATTAAAGCCCAAAGCACAAGTGTCAGTGGCGACGTTCAGAGGGGACAGCTGCCTAAC
>NW_015175024.1:30402-33804 GCF_001447785.1 Gekko japonicus | reverse complement strand
CGTCGCCACTCCTCTCGGCAACTGTGTTTTGTGGACACCTATCAACTGTTACTCCTCTTAGTTCTGTGGACATTTATCGACTGTTAGGAATTTGTTGAACTGCATTGGACTATTTACGTTGGTGTCTTTGGAATGGATCTGAAGCGTTATTTAAAGTACTACACTGTTAATATAAGAATGTTTTGAATCAAGTGTCAAGTATTTTGGGGTACAGTGTCATAGTTTTTGACTGTCTTGTTATATGCACAACCTTCTTTGCTGTACTTCCATTTATTTATTCTAGACCTCCAGGTGGTGGCTGGAGATCTCCTGGGATTACAGTTGATCTCCAGGCAAGCGGGACCAGTTCACCTGGAGAAAATGATGGCATTATACCCCATTGGAGCCCCTTTCCTTCCTAAACCGCGCCCTCCTCAAGCTCCACCTCCAAAATCTCCAGGTATTTCCCAACCCACAGCTGACAACCCGTCTTACACTGTCAGGCTTCCCCACAGCATCAATGAAGTACACTCTTGCAGAAAGGTTTTACTTTATTTGAAGCTATAGGTGCATGTACAGGATCACTGTTAGGAATGGGGGGGGGAAGCAACGAGTATGACTGAGAGATATAGATGTTCCAGCAGCTAAGCCTATCTACATATGAAACAGGTCTACATATGAAAATGAAAGCAAGCAAGCGCATACATGGCAAAGCCAACAGAAAAGAAATTTGGCAGCTTGCTGACATACACCTAGCCACGGAAAAGCTGCTAAGGCCACCTTCAGCTCCTATTGATCTGCTCATACCTGCTTACCCATCTCAGCTTGGGAACCATACAGAGTACAAGTCTAGTTAATCTGCCCGAATGTTTAACACGGTCACACTCCCATTATCTGACATCTGGAATCAAGTGCCAGTTGCCCAGTCTTGCTTTCCGTCTGTTCTTTTATTATTTCTAAAATCATTCTAACATCTGCTGCTTGTCACTGTAATTGCATTGCTGGGTTTCATTTGGCAAAGCTTGTAGGAGCAAAGGATTCAGCGTGGGGACCACATCTGTACTTCCTCGCAATTCTACAGTCACTTTCTTAATAGCCTTGCAAAACCCCTGATCAGAGCTAGTGAAAAGCATCTTCCATTTCTCCAGAGGAAGTTAACATACAAACTTTCTTTTTCTTTTGTTGCAAGGGTTCCAAGTCAAAATATTTCCCATGTGTTAAAATACTTAAATGATTCCAAAAAGGTTTTCCATGTCTGCTTTCTTGTTTTTAAGGCCGAGGTCACACACACTAAATAATCCCCTTTCAATCCACTTCCAATGTGCTTTCCAAATGGATTTTGCCAGTTCACGCAATAAAAATCCAGTTTGAAAGTGGATTGAATGTGGATTATTTAGTGTGTGTGACCACAGCCTAAATCTGTTTTTGATAAGGCCATTAGCGGATTCCTTGGAAAACTATTTTATGTGGAAATGGTTAAAGACTGAAGCAAAAACAAAAAAAAGGTAAAAAAAATGTATAACTCTGTTGCTCTCTGTTCCTTTTAATCTGGCAATTCTTAAATTTGGAGAGGGATATTTAATAAGAATATTATCTGCAGAAAAATTGGTTCCATTAATAGTACATACTTCTTTGCCTTGACTTGGACGGCCAAGGCTAGCCTGATCTCATCAGATCTCGGAAGCTAAGCAGGGTCGGTCCTGGTTATTATTTGGAGGGGAGACCACCAAGGAAGTCCAGGGTTCCTATGCTGGGGATTATTAGGAAGGGTATTGAAAACAGATCAGCCAATATCGTAATGCCCCCATATAAATCAATGGTGCGATCTCATTTGGAATACTGTGTACAGTTCCGGTCACCACACCTCAAAAAGGATATTATAGCTTTGGAAAAAGTGCAGAAAAGGGCAACTAGAATGATAAAAGGGTTGGAACACTTTCAGGGCCGGCTCCAGCTTATTTTGCACCCTAGGCAAGGATCCCTTCTGCCGCACCCCCCGTGCGCCCACCAATTTTCAAAAATAAATGCATTTTAGGAAGAATGAAAAACACAAATAATCAAGAAACTCCCAGAGTACGGGGCCGTGTGCAGTTTGGTGCCCCTAAAGGCTGTCCCGCTCTAGGCGATCGCCTAGTTCGCCTAGTGCGTGAGCCGGCCCTGAACACTTTCCCTATGAAGAAAGGTTAAAGTGCTTGGGGCTCTTTAGCTTGGAGAAACGATGGCAGAGGGGTAACATGATTGAGGTTTATAAGATTATGCATGGGATAGAGCAGGAAGAGAAAGAGGTACTTTTCTCCCTTTCTCACGATACAAGAACCCGTGGGCACGCCATGAAATTGCTGAGCGGTTGGGTTAGAACAGATAAAAGGAAGTACTTCTTCACCCAAAGAGTGATTAACTCATGGAATTCACTGCCACAGGAGGTGGTGGCGGCTACAAGCATGGACGGCTTCAAGAGGGAATTGTGAGGCAGGTGGGGCTGAGAGAGTTCTGAGAAAACCGTGACTGGCCCAAGGTCACCCAGCAGGCTTCATGCGGAGGAGGAGTGGGGAATCAAACCCGGTTCTCCAAGTCACAGTCCGCTGCTCTTAACCACGACACCACATTGGCTCTCATGAAGCTTAAATGATAACTGCCATCTGCAACGCGTAGTTTGGATACTCACCCTGTAATAGAGAGGGGTAACCCGTAATACTCCTGATCAGTGCATGGAGAGATATCTGGACCCATGCTAGGAACAAATGAAGAGACAGATAGCTTACCAATAAAAAAGCAGGGCTCACGAACTTCCAACACAATCTCCAGTAGAGTCCTGGTTTGAAACCCATCATCTGCTGGATATCTTCGCTGAATCTGTCCACACCTGAAAATGGAACACAAACAGCAGACAGAAGTAGACCTTGAGTACATCGGTACATTTGTCTAGGGTAAGTTTCTATGTTTAGAACCGGATATGGAACAACTGATTGGTTTCGCATAGGAAAAGGAGTACGACAAGGATGTATATTGTCACCTTGCTTATTTAATATATATGCAGAGTACATCATGCGAAATGCTGGCCTGGATGAATCACAAGCGGGAATTAAGATTGCTGGGGAAAAGATCAACAACCTCAGATATGCAGACGATACCACTCTAATGGCAGAAAGTGAAGAGGACCTTAAGAGCCTCTTGCTCAGGGTAAAAGAGGAGAGCGCAAAAGTGGGCTTGAAGCTCAACATCAAAAAAACTAAGATCATGGCATCCGGCCCCATCACTCCTTGGCAAATAGAAGGGGAAGTCGTGGAAGTGGTGACAGACTTCACGTCCCTGGGATCCCAGATCACCGCAGACTGTGACAGCAGCCATGAAATTAAAAGACGCCTGCTCCTTGGGAGGAAAGCGATGGCGAACCTAAACAGCATGATAAAAAGTAGACATCTC
>NW_015175024.1:20804-27946 GCF_001447785.1 Gekko japonicus | reverse complement strand
TGGCTGGCTTCAGAGTTGGCCACACCCACTACAGCCAAAACCTCTGTGTGTGTGGCTACAGAGGGAAGGCCTAGAGAATGACACACACCCCGGCGACTTCAAGGCGGGTGGGCGGGGGGCGCTGGAAGGATCGGGGAGGCATTTAAATGCCTTCCCATACCTTCCCCGGCCTTCTGTCCAAGGGCTGGCTTGCCCGGGCAAGCCAAGGGAAGGCATGGGGGTGTGGCCTAACATGCTAATGAGCTGTGCTGTCAGGGGTGTAGTCTGATATGTTTCCACTGTTGGGCGTGGCCTAGTATGCTAATGAGTTCCTGCTGGGCTTTTTCTACAAAAAAAAGCCCTGGAGGGAACATTGGTTGAGACTAGGACGGCCAACTGTGGATTGAGGAATACATGGAGATGGGGCGGGGGGCTCAGCAGGGTATGATGTGATAGACTCCACCCTCCAAAGCAGCCATTTTCTCCTGGAGAACTGACCACAGCCATCTGAAAATCAACTGTGACAGAGGGAGATCTCCAGCTGCTATCAGGAGGCCGGCGACCCTAGGTGTGACAGAAGAAAGGGGGATCCATTTCTCAAACACCTGCAGCGGTGGCAGAAAAAAAACCCCCTTTCTTTGGTCAGGAGTTGCCACGAAAGGGAGTTAAGGGCTTGTCCATTCAGAACAATGCCAATATTGAACATGGAGCATTATCCTTATTCTGCCGCTGCCCTTTGCCTTCTTACCACGTTGTCATGTAGTTACATTTGACTGGTTGCATAGTCACCCATAATATTCCTACGGGTTGCACAAGTGAGTCTTCCCGGGGTAGAGAGAGAGGACAGAGAGACCAGCCAAGTGTGTGTTTGTGTGGATCAGACCAGCCAAGCCGAAAGCCAGACCCCGAAAGCCCAGCTGGGGTCAGGAGCCAGGAACACAGACCCAAGTCCAAAGGTCTAGGTGCAAGAGCCAAGCCAGAGCGGATGCTAGCAGCACGAAGATGAGTTGTTGCTTCCACGAAGAGGACTGCCCAGAACGTGGAGTTAAATAGTGCTACCAGTTAGCCAGCTGCACGATCGGCCAGGCTCCTGTTAGAACTCTGGGCTAGCCGAATGTCTTCCCTGTAGCCTGGCCTCTCACTGCCTGGTTGCTACGTTTTGCAGCAGTCACTCCCTTAAACGAGTCACACGTGGGGGTGAGTCAGGAGGGCTTTCAGCTTGCAGTTCTTCCTTCTTATCTGGGCCAGGTGTGAAGACTGCTGTTACAGGCAACTGCCAGCTATCCTCCTCTGCTGCTTCAGAGGGGCCAGCTGTGGTTCCTTCTCGCAGCTCTGTCAGCTCTCCCTCATCCATGCCTTAGAACTCCAGAAAGTGTGACCCCCCCATGCTTTGGTGGTAGACAGCCCAACTCGTTTTTCTTTTCCCCCCCTTTCATCCAGTTGTCCTTTTAAAGCCTGATTGGTGCATCTTTGATAGTTCCAACATCTGGACTAACATCAGCACCAAAAACAGGATTTGCCGGAATAGGGAGGAGGCTAGCCGCTAAAGAATCTAACCCTGTGAGCTGTCTCTAATCCATTCCAGTTTCCTCTCTCTCTCTCTCTCTCTTTTTAAAAGGTTGTTTGCTTCTCTGCCTCCCTCTATCATTTCCTAAGTGCAATGCTTTGACGTGTGATAGAAGGTCCAGCCGCTCCAAAGTATATAACAAGCATCAGTGTTTTCTTAGCGCCAAGAGGTTACCTGCTGCTATTAAAACAGGATTTACTGCCCTTTGGAATATTTGCACTCTAGAGGTGGCCGGCGTAATTGGCTTTCTTCACGGGTAGCCGGACCTGATTAATTCCTTAGATCTCCCCTTTTTCCTCAGTCACCCCCCCCACCCCCGCGGCCCATACATCTACAGATGGAAGGGAGAGAAATTCGAGTCATCTATCTTAAGCTGTTAACAGAGGGTTTTTCTTTCGTTGACACGCGATGAGCCACTGCTCTATAAAGAACAATTTGTTATGGCCCCAGGTAAAGTTCACATTGATCCCTGGTTAAATATGGCGTGGCTCTGTCCACCTCTCGTCTTCCGATTTAACCTCCTTTTCCCCCATTCGCTCCTCACCCTTCCCCATTCGCCTTAGCAATCCCCGTGAACCTCTGTCTCGCTGGAAGGCTAGCTTGACATTTTAGCACCAGCCCAAACAATTCGGGTTCCCCCCCGAAATGTTTTGATTGTAATTAAGCCATGCTTCTGTCAATTGAATCCTCTACTGGCCAGCTGATTGGTGGTGAAACACAGCGGACGGGGGCCTGGCAGCTCTGACCAAGCCTGGGTCCTTCCTTCTTCAGGCGAAGAAGAAGAGGAGGAGAAGGAGGAGATTGGATTTATACCCCGCCCTTCACTACCTGAACGTGTCTCAGAGCAAGCTTACAATCCCTCCCCCTCCCCACAACAGACACCCTGTGAGGTAGGCGGGGCTGAGAGAGCTCTCTGGAGAACTGCCCTTGAGAGAACAGCTCTGAAAGAACTTGTGACTGACCCAAGGTCACACCAGCAGCTGCATGTGGAGGAGTGGGGAATTGAACCCGGTTCTCCCAGATTAGAGTCCGCGCCAATGCTCCCTCTGAGCTGTGGAGTCTCGTGAGCAAAAATTCTACTCCGTGCGCTACTGGCTTTATTTTATTTATTTATTTATTTATTATTTAGATTTTTATCCCGCAAGCGATTTGGCGACTGCATACGTCAGTTTGCTCTAGAGCCCTCCCTTCCTGAGCAAAGACAAAAATGTGTGAGCCGGAGGCTAAAAAACTGTGAGCTACCTCACACTCACTCGACTTAGAGGGAACACTGGGTCCTAACCACTACCCCAAAATGGATCTCAGAAAGCAGCTCCGCTACCGCTCGGCGACATCCCCCCTCCCCTGCTATCTCCTCTGCTACTGCACAGAAGCAAAAGACTTCTGGGCAGAACATTCTGTCAAAGTAATTAACCGGAATAACCCATCCCTGCCAAGTTTGATACGCCTGCCAATCGCTCCTGCTTGCACAGAGACAACAACCCCCCCCAAAAAATAAGGACGAGAATAGTGTAATTGGGGGCATAATTTGCGCTGCGCTTCTGGCGTTCAGGTGGCCAGAAACTTCCTCATCTTTGCTACTTGGCAGGAGGATGTGTGATTAAGGAGCCACTTCTCTCCCATGGCACCCCCGGTGGTCGCCCGGACGTGTTTCCTAAACCAGATAAAGGCTGCTTATAATAAATACAGCCCTGGCAAGCTCTTTGCAGCTCAGGGTCTCTAAGCGTGTTCCTTTTCATTTGCAGTTGGTGGAGGAGAAGAGGCATTTGGCTGCTTGCCTGCCAGCCACTGTTGTGATAGTTTGCACAGCAGGAAAGGGGGGGATTAATTTCATTGTGTCTCCTTTACAGTTCAAGCCTGCACTTATGTCCCGTAACCATCTGACGTACAGGGAGCACGGGCAGGTAAAACTCTCTCTTCCGCCGCTGTCTCACAGCCAACCCCCGAAAGTGGAATGGGGACAATTAAAAGCCACGTATCGTTTGCATCTTTTCTTAAGGGAGAGGAGGGGAGGTAACTTATCCCGGGGGTTCGACATGACGGAACACTCCCCCAAAGGAAGACATTTTCTGCACAAGGGAGAAGAGGTGTAGTTCGTAGCATTCTCTCTGGGACTGGTTTTCTGTGTCTTAGAATGCCAAGATTTGGAAATATGGGTTAAATCGGAGTATCAGGAATTTCTAATCTAGGGAAGTTATGCAGAGTTCTTCATTTGAAGGACAGCAGAGGACACAAGACTACATTCCTAGCAGAATCCTTCCTTCCTTCCTTCCTCCCTCCCTCCCTCCTTCAAATCATAGAATTGGAAAGGACCTCCAGGGTCATCTGGTCAAATCCCCTGGACTATGCAGGAAATTCACAAATACCTCCCCCTTGCACCCCCAATGACCACTGTTTTTTGCGCAGATGACAAAAAACCTCCAGGATCTCCAGCCAAACTGGCCTGGAGAAGAATTCCTTCCCTCCTTCCCTCCCTCCCTTAGTAAAAGTTGAAATTATGCTTCAATATGTTTGTTATACTTTGGGTTAAAGTGCTTTAATTTCAGCATCTGTTTGTGTATTGGTGGCCTGTATGTTTATATGTTCATTAAAATATATAATAAAATTAGGTGTGTTTTTTAATGGGAGGAATATCCCACAAACTAGTCATCTGCAGTGTGTATCTAAGATCACCATTTGCAACACATCGGCTGTCTCACAGGACACAAGCAGGCAAGCAATTTTCTCCTAGTTCCAAAAAGCATATTGTTTTGTTGTTGTCATCTGGAAGCTATTCACAGTCACCATAGGTGAGTATCTGAGTGGATATTAACAAGCCCAAGCTATTCCGGGTGTTGACAGAAAACCAAACTTAAAAAAGAAGAAGAGAGAGATAGGGCCAGAGGTCCGTTTGTGAAATGAGAACCTTCAGCCAGAGGGCATCCAAGTTACTTCTCCTGCATCACTGTGCTGCTAAATTCAAGAAATTAGCCGGGAAGGGCTTCCGGTCTGGCTCCCGCGAATGGCGGACGCATCCTTGGGTCGCTCCCGAGGGGCGTCTCGCCCGCCCGCGGTGGAGGAGCTCGGATCCGGGGCGCTTTAGGGCGCTTGAGGGGGGAGTCTCTCTCTCAGCCGAGAGGTTGGAGACGAGGCGCCCGCCATGCCCTGCCCCTTTGGACCTTGCTGCGTGAGCGATCCCGTTTTACGGGGTTTAGCGGAGCCACCAGACGTCACCGAGTGATAAAGCGATCATCCGAAAAAGTTGAAAAAGAAAAGATCGGCTTAACTGTGAGTTGTCAAAATGCAAAGAAAAAGATCTAAAACCGCTTCCCCCCCACCCAGCGAAAAAGGCGAGGAGGTTAACCCTCTAACTGCATAAGCAAAAAAGAAGAGGAGGGGGGGATTGGACTGAGCGAAAAGTGGTGTTTTCCCTTGATGTATTTGAAATAAAGCGAGAAAAAGTTTTGTCTCTCTGGAGCACATTTTAAGAACTTTCTTAAAAGTAAACAAAAAAGAAAAGATGTCGGAGCTGGGCAAAAACGAGCGGAGGAGAAGGGAGGGACTTCCGTCTGGGCGTTTGCTTGTGTGTGAGAGCCGGCTGTTTAGTGTTTTGGACTGTTTATGGCTGTGAATCCGACGGGAGTTTTGTAAAACGGAAAAGTTTGAACTGTGACAGCGAGGAGTGCCTGGCAAGCGCTTATATAAGTCAACAGTTGCGAGGAGGACCCAGTAGAGAGTTTGGGAGCGGATATAAAAAGCGAAATGAAATTAATACCATTCTCAAAGCTGGGGACCTCCAAGGCATGAAAGGAAGAGGATTTATAGTGCATGAACTGAGTGTGTTAAAAGCAACCCGAAGGAGGATTTAACAAGCCGGAAGGAGAAGACAACAGAGGAAGCCCCTCCACATCAGCGAAGTAAAAGTGCCCAGCACGCAAAGAAGCGGTTCTGACTGTGTCCAGAAGAGATTTTTTTTTATTAACAGAAACTCAAGGGAACATTACTAACATACTAACAGAAAATTATATGTGACCGGACTAAGAAAAGAAGTTTGACAACACACAGAAGAAGCCCAAGAAGATTAATTGGACATTACTAACAGTTTAATTTACCAGACTATATATCACTCAGCTTTTTCTTTCTCCCACTGTCTACCCTTCCCATTTTTTCTTTTAAGCGAAATACCTCTCCTTTTTAGGGGAGCTAATAAAATCTTTATTAAAAAAAAAAAAGAAATTAGCCGGGAAGACCACAATTTGTAAAGAAATTCAGTAATCACTGCACTCACCGTAAAACCAGGCAACACCAATGGCTTCCATTAAAACAGCAAATAAGATAGAGGTTCCAGCAGCAAACGTATCCAGCAGAGTAAGCACGTAGATTCCACCCTGAGCAATGAGGAGAAAAGACATCAAATATAACGAACCACAACAGCATCTCCAGAGTATCCTCACAGACTCAAAAGCTCCAACTGGATGGAGAATAATCTGCTAAACTGTCTATGTACTTAGCTGTTGAGACTGGGTAGACCTGCGTATGAATCCTTGCATAGACACAGAGTTGATTGGCTGACCTTGGGCCAATCATTTTCTCTCTGTCTAACCTACCTCAGAAGGCTGTTGTGCATAAACAAGCGGGAAATCCTATTTGCTACCCTGAGCTCCTTGGAGTAACGGAGGGAGAGGCAGTATTGAGAATAATCCCTCTGCCACTTTAAACAGTAGAAAAGTTTTCTTGATTGCGGTATAAAGGCAGGCATAACATCAAAGATGCAAATGTGAGATCCTTTGTGACTTTACAGTTGCATGGTGGGCATTCATATCAGTCTATGGAAGCATTTTGTCCTTCCTCCCCACCCCAAGCTTTGTTTGGGTCATCATTTTGCATTCGTTTCCCTTTAGTGCCACATGAACATTTATCAGGTCATGCTTTGCCTAATTTTTTGGGGGGGCAAACTTCTACAAAATTGTCCAAAAATGGAAGAAAGGGGGAAGCTGGTTTTGCCACATGACAGTTTCAGCCAATAATTACTGCCCACTGGTAGATCTTCCCCACTCGGTATTCTAAAAACATATAGCATTTTGTTGTCAAAAGCTTTCACGGCCGAAGTTCATTAGCTGTTGTAGATTTTCCAGGTTCTACGGCCGTGGTCTTGGCACTGTAGGACCTGACGTTTCTCCAATAGCTGTGACTGGCATCCACAGAGGTATAACACAGAAAGATGGAGTACTCTCTCTCTCTCTCTTAACACAGAGAGTACTCCATCTTTCTGTCTTATACCTCTGAGGATGCCAGACACAGCTACTGGCGAAACGTCAGGTCCTACAATGCCAAGACCACGGCCATACGACCCGGAAAATCTACAACAGCTAATATAGCATTTTGTTGGTTCCCTTGTTTCAAAACTGGAACAAGGGGGAGATAGATCTGAGTCCCGTAGCTCCTTAGAAACCAACAAGAATTTTAGGGTGTGAGCTTTTGAGAGTCAAAACTCCTTTTGTCAGGTGTCAGGGAGCTTTGACTCTTGAAAACTCATACCCTGAAAATCTGGTTGGTCTCTAAGGTGACTTCATCGCCCTGGGCACATCGCTGGGGGGGGGGGACACTCTAGCATTCG
>NW_015175024.1:17791-20165 GCF_001447785.1 Gekko japonicus | reverse complement strand
CCATTTGAGGGGAAAACTCTTTGTTTTCCCCTCAAATGGCGTGGCCCCGCCCCAGCGTCTGACGTCTGACAGCGCGCATCCCAGACCAGCTCCCGGACCTAAAGGACTCTCCCCCGCCGGTAGGAATTTTTGAGTTGGCAACCCTAACCTTGAAATACTTGGTAGGGCACTTTAGCCACTCCTTTGCTCAGCGTAATGGTCAGCAATCTGCAAGGCTACCTTAACAATAACAAAGAAAAGATGCAAATCCAATGGGATCAACAGCAGGCTGCTCCAGAAAATTGTGTTGTTCTATATTTGTTTGATATTTCCCCTTTAACAAAGGAGACCTAAAATGTTTCTAGAGAACACACTGTTATTGTCTGATTTAAAAACAAAAACAAAAACAGCAAAACTTTGGGAACTACCTATGCCGTTTGATCTCTGTTTTGTATACATTTCATTTATCCCAGTTAGATGCGATACTGAGTTTACGCACACAGGACTGGACAGAACAAGCCAGCCTGAACAATAATCCAGTCCAGGGGGCTAGAACAGGAAAAAAACATGTAGTTGCATAGTCAAATTTCATAAATTTGCAACAGCCAACAGAAGAACAAGAGAAGAAGAGATTGGATTTATACCCCCACCCGAAGGAGTTTCAGAGTGGTTTATAATCTCCTTCAGGGCTCTTTTTGTAGAAAAAGCCCAGCAGGAACTCATTAGCATAATAGGCCACACCCAAAAGCAGGAACTCATTAGCATATTGGGCCACACCCCTGACAGAACAGCTCATTAGCACATTAGGCCGCACCCACATGTTACCAGAAGTGTGGTTATCCAGCCACACCCGCCTTTTGCTTCTTATTCTGTTTACCTTGTTTGTTGTCAAAACCCAGGGCCTTTGCATGTTAGGCCACACACCCCTAATGTAGCCAATCCTAATGGGTTTCTGCTGTTGGGTGTGGCCTATTATGCTAATGAGTTCCTGTGGGGCGTGGCCAACTTGGGAGCCAGCCGGAACTCCGTTCCTGTGTGTTCCTGCCCCAAAATAGCCCTGATCTCCTTTCCCTTTGCCTCCCCACAACAGACACCCTGTGAGCAATGTTCCCTCTAAGCTGTGGAGTCTTGTGAGCAAAAATCCTACTTTGTGAGCTACTGGCATTAAAGTTGTGAGCGAGCGATTTGGCTGCTGCATAAATCAGTTTGCTCTGGAGCCATCCTTCCTGAGCTAAGACAAAAATGTGTGAGCCGGAGGCTAAAAATCTGTGAGCTGGCTCACACTCACTCAGTTTAGAGGGAACTATGCCTGTGAGATAGGTGGGGCTGAGAGAGCTCTTTCAAGACGTGTTCATGAGAGAACAGCTCTGAAAGAACTTGTGACTGACCCAAGGTCATGCCAGCAGCTGCACATGGAGGAGTGGGGAAATCAAACCCCAGTTCTTCCAGATTAGAGTCCGCACTCCTAACCACTACGCCATCTTCGCGGCATCCCACCTTGCTCTTCTGGAAGTCAAGGTGGCACTTCTATGTAGACAGCCAGTGCTATGTTAGAGCATCTGGCTAGGAACGTGAAGACCCAGGTTAAAATCTCTACTGTGGTCCAAGGTCAGCCAGCAAGCTTACCTGGCCATCACACCCTCTCAACCAAACCTACCGCAGAGAGTTGTTGGAAGGATAACATGGAGGAGAAGAGGAGAATCCATTTTGGATTCCAATTTCGGGGGGGGGGGAGAGGCAGGGTATAAATTATTCAAATAAACGAAAATAAAAACAGATCAAGGTTGGGCAGCCCTGTTGGTCTGAAGCGATAGGACAAAGTTCGAGTCCAGGGGCACCTTAGGAGCAACAAAGTTTTATTCAAACTTTCGTGTGTGAACTTTCATGTGCGTGCACACTTCGTCAGACACACTTCGTGTGCACGAAAACTCACACCTTGAATAAAACTTTGTTGGTCTGAAAGGTGCCGCTGGACTCAAACTTTGTTCTGAAAATAAAAATATGCATGTTCTCAGAAGGACTGAACAGATCCAAACCTATGCCTCAGAAGGCTTGTATAGATATTTAATTTCTTTGCCTTTCTTTAAATTTTCATACATTGTAAATATTTTGCCTCATTTGTTTCCTTTGCTGATTTTCCCCCTTCCTTCCTTCCTTCCTTCCTTCCTTCCTTCCTTCCTTCCTTGTAGTGATGATATTCCCAACCCAACTTCTTCCAACTGTGACATGCGAAAGCCACTGTGACCCCATCGGTTGGCACCCACCTCCCCCAAACAATACTTACATTTGTGATGCAGAACAGAGCACCCAGGAAAGTGATGAACGCAACCCCAAAGGTGAAGAGCTTCCTGTGCCTTTTCAGGATGTGGAAATCATCCGCTAAGCCAGTGATGAT
>NW_015175024.1:5585-17737 GCF_001447785.1 Gekko japonicus | reverse complement strand
CCTTCCTTCCTTCCTTCCTTCCTTCCTTCCTTCCTTCCTTCCTTCCTTCCTTGTAGTGATGATATTCCCAACCCAACTTCTTCCAACTGTGACATGCGAAAGCCACTGTGACCCCATCGGTTGGCACCCACCTCCCCCAAACAATACTTACATTTGTGATGCAGAACAGAGCACCCAGGAAAGTGATGAACGCAACCCCAAAGGTGAAGAGCTTCCTGTGCCTTTTCAGGATGTGGAAATCATCCGCTAAGCCAGTGATGATAGCTTCCATGCCCCCCATCTAAGGAGGAAGCAAAAGAGAGTTGTAGGTTAATAAGAATTCTTCCGGGATGATTTCAGAGTTAGTTTCTTTAAACATACCGAGGTCTGTCTGGTCCAGCATTCTGTCTCCAACACTACCAAGGTGGGTGAGGAAGATCATGATGTTTAGGAAGGTCAAAGGCAAGAAGGCAATTGTAAGTTATTGTTGCGTTCCCCGTCATCTAGAAAACCACAGGTACCCTGGTGTGTATTCTGGAAATTTAAGGGCACAAGCTTTCTTAAGAGGGGGCAATTTTACCTTCCCATTATTGTTCACAGAGCTGTCCCCCTTTTTTCTGTGCGTGGGGGGGGGGGTCAGCAGATCCACAGGACAGCATATGGGGCAAAGCGGGAGGTGAAATCTCCAGAAATCACTGTCCCTGTCTTCAGAAAACTTAAAAAGGTAAAGGTCAGGGGTCATTTTCTGCAAGAGCGCACAGGAGCGGAGCTCCGGCAGTAAAGAACCCAGGGGGCGGGCACATGCAACAAGCCCCATCCCCTGCTCCCAGCAGCCCTCAGTCAGAGCAAGAAGCAGCCAGGTAAGCTGCAGAGCCCCCCGGTCCAAAACAGTCCAGTGGCACCTTCAAGACCAAGTTTTATTCAGGTACAAGCTCTCCCTCCTCTGCAAGGACAGTTCCGCACATTCCTTTTCACCACCACCCCTGAACTAGGGATCCAGAACAGTCCAGTGGTGCCTGAGTGGTGGGTACTGCCTTCTGACACACGTCTGCTGAATCCAGCTAAGATTCTGGCCAAATCAATATTAAAAGAGCAAAAAAGACGTAGGGAGAGGCATGCGAATTCTGATTGTGCCTTATTCACTGGTCACTCCATACACCCCTCTGAAACAGCTTTCAGATGGTCACTCCGTACACCCATCAGAAAAGAGCCCGTTTGGTGTAGTGGTTAAGTGCGCGGATTCTAATCTGGGAGAACCGGGTTTGATTCCCCACTCCTCCACTTGCAGCTGCTGGATGACCTTGGGCAAGCCATAGTTCTGTCAGAGCTGTTCTCTCAAGGACAGTTCTGGAAAGAGTTCTCTCAGCCCCACATACCTCACATGGTGTCTGTTGTGGGGAGGGGGAGTTTGTAAGCCACTCTGAACGACGGGCGGGTTATCAATCCAATCTCTTCTTCTTTTTCTTTATATGTCAGCCTTCGCAATGTCATCCACCCAATGGGTAGAAGATTGGGAGGCAGACACAGGTTTGTTTCTTACTCAAAAATTGGTGGGACCCCCCCTTTTTTTGTTTTATTTCAAGGCTAGTGACTCATCTGAAAAAGCAAAAACCCAATCCAGAGATTGCCCCAGACATGTCCCGAGTGTCAAGAAAAAGTTCTCGTGAGAGCAATTGCCATAATGTCTATTTACTTCACTCAGAAGGGAACACGCTCTTGGTCTAAATATAGTTGGGGGCGGCAACCTTTATCCCACTCTGGCACTGAGAACAAGAGGGTCCGAGTACTGTTAAGAGTACTCAGTAAGTTTCAGGCCGGCCTGCAGTTTCTGGGAGCCTCTTTGTCCTCAACTAAGGAAAATAAATACCCAACCTAGAGAAAGCACGCACATGCATCTCCATAGCTGTCAAGGGTCCGGATTATGAAATGATCTTTAGGCCACTGACGTTGAGATGGTGGAAAACCCTGATGCCCAGTATTGTTCTACCAATGGCCAAAAACCAAAGTGGAGAACTGGACACGAAACCAGCCATGTGATCTTTCACATGCTCTCTGTTTCTCACTCATGTGACAGGGTCAACAGACCCAAGGTGGAGCTGAAGACCATTTCAGGGGTTTCCAGCCTTTTCGAGCCTGCAGGCACCTTTGGAATCCTGATGCAGGGTGGTGGGCGCAAGAGTGAACTGGCTGCTGCAGGAGGCGGAGCTAGCCACAAGAGGTCATGGAGTAAGGCTGGGAATAATTCGAATAGATTTCAGAAGCTCATTTCAGGAAGAAGCTCTATTTAACAGGATGCCTTTCTAAATTTACATGTCATTTCAAAATATTTTCTTGCATACACAGCTTTAGGGGTGTGCCAAAAAAAAATCGGTATTTTCGGGTTCGGGTATATCGAACCCAAAAAATATCAGTATTTCCCAATATTTTCAAATCCCAATAATAGTATGGTATTCGGATTCGGTAAATATTTGGGAAACTCGATTTTTAACAGCCCCATTATACCTTATGGGGACCCCAAGTTTTGAAAAGAAGACCAGGGGGTCCAGTTCTATGGACCCATAAAGAAGGTGCCCCATCCTCCATTGGTATCAACGGTTTCATAGTCCCTTTAAATGCCTTGGCCAAGTGGCGTGAGTTCACTTGGAAGGCATTTAAAGGGACTGCAATCCCTTTAAATGCTCTTTAACTGCGGCTATCTGGTGGTCCTGAAAATCCCAAATATTTTGGGGATTTTGGGGGGTTGGCCATTTCGGATAGCTGAAAAATTAGCCAAATCGATATCCGGCTAAAAGAATATCTGGAAAATACAGATAAGGTATTTTTCAGATATATTTTCAGCTCAGATATCGCCGAATGCACACCTCTACACAGCTTACCTTCAGGATCACAGTGAAGATCCTTGTACAGTGGTAGGAGCTGCTGCTGTAGCAACTTTGGAAAAAACCTGCACAGCCAACCAAGTCTCCGATGGCCAATCAGAAATTGCCTGCTAGGCAAAAACCCCACCCGGCTCCACCAACTTTCTAAAAACATTTGGCAGGTGCTAGGAAAGGGGTTCGTGCGCACCACGTTGCAGACCCCTGGGCCATGCTATGGGGCTTCTGAGCCGCTTGTTTCTGACAACTCTCACTTTTGTGTCTACTTTAGGGAAGGAGTAGCAGCAATAGAATCAGTCCATGCAGTACGTGGAGCAGCTGGAAAAGGGAATTCACCTCTGAAGGCACATCCATCCATACGCCTGCTCTCTGTGGTCCGTGATGAACTGTTTTCATTGTACAGCCCCAAGCAGAGCCAATCCCATGCTAGATTCCGGTCCCAAAGTCTCACTTCTGACACTTCCAGTTAAGGAGACCATCTGTATCGCTTTGTGTTTTCCCCCCCTTCAGCTGCAACCTGTGATTAAGCTGTCTTGCTCGAGTCATTCTGAAACAATTTTCTCGGTAGGGTGCTTTTCTGTGGTCCACCCCTTTTCTCCCTGTCAAACACTGGGGTCTAGATAGCATTGTTTGATCTGCGAGGGGCTGGGGGGGTAGACAGCCTTGTTTTTTTGGTAGGAAGGACACGTTCAGCCTAATCTGTAGTTCCCAGTAGCAAGTGTGCTCTGCTGAAGGCCTGTGCTGAAAGCCCTGCACTGGCTGCCAATAGCGTTCCGAATCGGCTTCAAAGTGCTGGTACTTACCTTTAAAGCCCTATATGGCCAGGGTCCGACGTACCTGAGGGACCGCCTTTCACCACACATACCCCAGAGAGCACTACGGTCGGGGGCCCAACATCGCCTTGTGATCCCAGGCCCCCAAGAGGCCAGGCTTGTGGCAAACAGGGCCAGGGCCTTTTCGGTGGCGGCTCCTACCTGGTGGAATGAGCTCCCGGAGGAGATCGGGGCCCTGCGGGACCTTTCACAGTTCCGCAGGCCCTGCAAGATGGACCTCTTCCGCCAGGCTTTTAATTAGGAGCCGCCACTACCACCTCCACCGACTACCGTGAGGGACGGCCCAATATAAAACTTTTACAGTACCGCGATGGATCGATGCCGCCAAAATGGGCTCTGGGTTAATATATTCTCAAGCCTTCATCTTGATTTGACTGAAGCAATAATACCACCGAGCACTTTATTAATGTTAGTCTGATCGTTTTATTTTGATTTTAATGTATTATACTGGCACTTGGCGCCCTTGTTATGAGCCGCCCTGAGCCCGCTTGCAGGGAGGGCGGGATAAAACTGTGAGAACATAAATAAAAAAATAAAAAAATAAAGTGGCGAGGGCCATTCATGTGACTGCGTTCTTTAAACTGTGGTTAAAATAGATATGCGTCTTTCCCTCACAGTATCATCCGCGGGAGAATCTATATGGGAAAGATTGGGTTCATATTGAGGGGGGGGGCATTTAAAAAAAATCTATTTCCGTTTCATGCCGAAGCACCAAGGAGGGCTTCCCTCTATCCTCTGCCTTGTAGTGCAGGTTCCCGTAATTTGGAGAGGGGGAGGAAGAAGAGGATATGAATCAAGGAATGGGTGAAAGCTTGGAGAAACTTCGGGGAAAAGGGAGGGTTTTTTGCTCCCTCTAATGCTCCCTCTAAGCTGTGGAGTCTTATGAGCAAAAATCCTACTTTGTGAGCTACTGGCACGAAAGCTGTGAGCGAGTGATTTGGCTACTACCTACATTAGTTTGTCCTGGAGCCGTCCTTCCTGAGCTAAGACGAAAATGTGTGAGCCAGAGGCTAAAAAACTATGAGCTGGCTCACACTAACTTAGCTTACTGGTTGGGACAGACAACCAAGAAAACAATAGAGAAGAGAATAAGGCAACTCAGGAGGAAAGAAAACAGATAATATAACTGCATCAAAGAAATCCACAGAGATCATAGAATCATAGAATGTTAGAGTTGGAAGGGACCTTGCAGGTCATCTAGTCCAACCCCCTGCACTCTGCAGGAGCATAGGTGAAAGACAGCCCTACATACCTACAACATACCCGAAAGATGGCCGTCCAGCCTCCGCTTGAAAACGTCCAGCGATGGAGCATCCACCACCTCCCGAGGCAGTCTGTTCCACTGCTCAACCACTCTCACAGTTAGGAAGTTTCTCCTGATACTTAGTCGGTAACGACTCCCTTGTCATTTCCACCCATTAGATCTAGTCTTGCGATCCGGAGCAAGAGAGAATAGATCTGCTCCATCTTCTACATGACAGCCCTTCAGATACTTGAAGACTGCAATCATGTCCCCTCTAAGCCTTCTCTTTCCCATGGGATGCTAAACCCAATGGGTTGGATCCCACAGAAAACCTCTGGTGATGGAAGAGATTTCTATAAGCAGAACAGGAGTTCCTCACCTCTTTCCTCCTTCTGTAGCCTAAAAAATTGTCCCTGAAATCCTGCCCCTGAGGCATTGGAGTCCTCAACAAATGGCACAAAGGGGGAAATTAGCCAAAAACACACACACCCCTTTTCCATGCACAAAATACTCCTGCAGGTTTCAAGCCAACATAAGGGGAATATGTACAATAATTCTACAGATAAGGAAACACAGAAAGCGACACGAAGGGCCGTGCTAGACAGGGGAGAATACTCACAGCACTGTCGATCCCCAGCGTTAGCAGCATGATGAAGAATACCACGGCCCAAAAGGTGGATCCGTTAAGGGTTGAAATCGCTTCTGGATAAATGATGAAAACCAATCCAGGTCCTGAAGGAGAAGGAGAAGATTTGTTTCTTAATTCTTAAAATTTAGCCCCTTTGGTAGAAATGCAGTGTTTGTGTTTGGTAGAATTGCAATGTTTATGACTCAACAGTAGGTGTCGCTATACAGCCATTTGCATAGCTAACAGAACTATAGCCTTGCCTAGTGATAAAACAGAGCTTTGAAAGCAAGAAGAGATTCACTGAAAGTAACCAGTACTTCATTAGATCTCTAAGGTAATGAGAGAGATTTGTTTTTTGTTCCATAAGAATAGGCTGTACCGATTCTACAGTGGAAGGAAGGGAGGGAGGGAGGCTGAACTAAGCTGTGGGAGAAAAATCATTCTCTAAAAGCACTGTAAGAGGATTTGGCCCACTTAGGATGAACAGAGACCCACATTATAGATAAGAAGAACAAACTCCAAACGGTCTTTGATTCTAAAGCACATCAACAATACCTGGAAACTGTACCTAGATGTTTGGACAGACCTCCCATCAGGCCCATAGCTAAAGCGGGGTCCACCCCCCTAGCTGTTTTTATGGGGCCCCTTCCTGAGTCTCGGCTCCCCTACCCCAACTCCCCCTGATTGCCAGTCAGCCTGTTGGCAGGGAGGACAAGGGCAGTGATTTCGGAGGCCGCCCCTGGTGCTGTGCCTCGGGAAAAGGCACTGGGGCTCTTTGGGGAGGGGGGAGCTGGACCCAGATGCTCCACAGGGAAGGCCTACCCTTCGGGAGGGGAGGGGAGAGGGAGGGAAGCTGTGGCCGCCCGCTGCAGCCCTTGCCCTGGAGTCTTTGATTGGATTAGCAGGCAGGGCCCCCTCCAGGCCCCCTCCCTAAAAAAGTCCTTAGCTACGGGGCCGCCTCCCATGTGTTTCTTATATGTATCTCTCTGACGTTTTAAACAAGTTGTAGACCCCTGGCATTAACAAAAAATGGTAGAAGAGAGAAGAGATTGGATTTATACCCCGCCCTTCACTACCGAAAGGTGTTTCAGAGCGGCTTACAAACTCCTTTCCCTTTCCCTCCCCACAACAGACACCCTGTGAGGTAAAAGAAGAAGAAGAGATTGGATTTATATGCCGCCCTTCACTACCCAAAGGAGTCTCAGAGCGGCTTACAAACTCCTTTCCCTCCACCTCCCCACAACAGACACCCTCTGAGGGAGAAGAAGAAGAAGAGATTGGATTTATACACTGCCCTTCACTACCCAAAGGAGTCTCAGAGCGGCTCACAATCTCCTTTCCCTTTCCCTCCCCACAACAGACACCCTGTGAGGTAAAAGAAGAAGAAGAGATTGGATTTATACCCCGCCCTTCACTACCCAAAGGAGTCTCAGAGTGGCTTACAAACTCCTTTCCCTCCACCTCCCCACAACAGACACCCTGTGAGGGAGAAGAAGAAGAAGAGATTGGATTTATACACTGCCCTTCACTACCCAAAGGAGTCTCAGAGTGGCTTACAATTTCCTGTCCCTCCCCACAACAGACACCCTGTGAGGTAGGTGGGGCTGAGAGAGCTCTGACAGAAACGGCTCTTTTTCAAGAACAGCTCTTAGCAGAACTACGGCTTGCCCAAGGTCATCCAGCCAGTTGCAAGTGGAGGAGTGGGGAATCAAACCTGGTTCTCCCAGATTAGAGTCCGCGCACTTAACCCCTACACCAAACTGGTACCTTGATAGAACTCTGGCTATGAGCACTCATTCTCCAGCTTCCCACTGGCTTATAATTACAACCAATGAGGCCATCAGGAGGAGGACAGGAGACAACCAGATAACGTCCACCACTACACCAAACTGGCTCTGGTAGGGATGTGAGGGTTGAAGAGAGGAGACTTCACTTCGGGGCAAGGGGGAAAAGAGCCTTCCTACCTTCAGTGGCCACATCCTGGATTTTGACTTTGGACTTATGAGCCATGTAGCCTAAGATAGAAAAAATGGCGAACCCCGAGATGAAGCTGGTGCAGCAGTTGACAGTACTGGTCAGCAACGCGTCTCTAAGAGGGAGGGGGAAAAAGCACAAGAGACGGCATCAGGAGAACAGAGGGAATCCCAACCTCGACATTACTGGTAAACTACACACAGAGAGAGACACACACACAGGCTATGGTCAGACAGACGGAATAATCTACTTTCAACCCACGTTCCAACTGGATTTTTACTGTGTGAACTGGCAAAATCCGATTCGAAAGTGCACTGAAAGTGGATTATTCCGTCCGTCTGACCACAGACACACAAAGCTGCCTTATATCGAATCAGTATGTACAAAGACAAATATGGTCACAGTCCGTAGACATGAAAAGATAGAGCCACAGGAACTGTGTAAAGTTCTGCTACAGAACAGGGTGCCTGGTAGGAATTTCACCTTCCCGACATACATGTGGCCCTAGATTAGGATCGTTCGGAATTAGAATTGTAAGCCGCTCAGAGCCCCTTGGGGGGGGGGGTGAGCGGGATAGAAAGTTGAATGAAATAAATAAATAATAAATAAAGTGCGCTCAATGTTTCTTTAACGATAGCAATAATGTTATAAATATGAAAATTACAAAAGTGATACTAACACATTCAAATTGCAAATCCAGTTACATAAGATAGAAAATAATGACGACGGCGGGACGGTGGTCTCCGGAATGCGATGCCGTTTCGACAAACGTCTTCTTCTGACCAAGAATCTATAAGTGGATGATGTGTGGGAAATTGCACTTCAGTAGAAAAGCTACCCGATTCACACTGAGTTCAATGACAGTTTCACCTATTTCATTGCACAAGTAATGGAAAAAATTTCTCTCAGACGAAATAAAGCCCCCCCCCGGGCCCCGGTCTAAAACAGTCCAGCGGCACCTTTAAGACCAAGTTTTATTCAGGTACAAGCTCTCCCTCCTCTGCGAGGACAGATCTGCACGTTCCCCCCCACACACACAATAGCCAGCAATCCAAAACAGTCCAGTGGAGGCTGAGCGGTGGGTGTTGCCTTCTGACACACTTCCGGTGATGTCAGGGGGCGTGGCATATGCAAATGAGTTATGCAAATGAGTTATGCTAATGAGCTCCTGCACCTCTTTTTCTACGAAATGACCCCTCCCCCCTTCTGCACTAAAATTGAGTTCAACCATCTTCTTATTACAGGGTTTCCTCCCCATTCTGCATTACATTCCCTCCCTTCAGTGGTCAGCCCGATTTCAGCCTGCTGTTGCCCCAGGTTCTTTGGATGCTGTTTTGCTGTGGACTTAAATTGCCTCGACGTGAACACTGAGAAAATCCGGAGTGGCAGGCAAATGCGGGAAGGACCTTTCTTTCCTACGGATGTGAGAGTTAGAAGACGCAGGATATCCCACGTGGGCCCAATCTGCATCTAGCATTCACTCCGCTGCTTTACCAGACTCATGCGGGAACAGAAATTCCCCTCTACATTGCACGCCACTTTCACTTTGAGGAATTGTTGGATTCTATGGAAGCCTCCACACTGCATGCCGCTTTCACTTCGTTTAATCTCTCAGATTTATGGTAAAGGTAAAGGTCTCCCTCGCTCGAAAGCCAGTCGAATCTGACTCTAGGGTTGCGGTGCTCGTCTCCGTTTCCAAGCCGAAGAGCCAGCGCTGTCCGAAGACGTTTCTGTGGTCATGTGGCTGGCATGACTAGACACCGAGGCACACAGAATGCTGTTACCTTCCCACCAAAGCGGTACCTATTTATCTACTTGCAATTTCTTGCTTTCGAACTGCTAGGTTGGCAGGAGCTGGGACCAGAGCTCACTCCGTCATGCGGCACTCGGGTCGAACTGCCGAACTACAGACCTTCCTGTCTGCAGCTCAGCGTCTTAACCACTTGAGCCATCTGCATAGATTTATGGTCATTTTATGGTTTGGTAAAACAGCAGAGCAAATGCTAGATGCAGATTGGGCCACGATCACCCGCTTCCTGTTGATATTAGGGGAGTGGAGACGGGTGCCAGAGGGAGTGCATGAACCGGCAGCTTTCTTCCAATCTCACCTGAGGCACAAAAACAACTGATTTAGCAGGATCCGAATTAATGGAAATGGGGCTGAACGGGTAACCTTTTCTGGAAGGAAAATGGAGTTCCCAGGGCTATTTTTGGGCAGGAACACACAGGAACGGAGTTCCGGCTGGCTCCCGAGTTGGCCACGCCCAGCAGGAACTCATTAACATAATAGGCCACACCCAACAGCAGAAACTCATTAGCATAATAGGCCACACCCAACAGCAGAAACTCATCAGGATTGGCTACATTAGGGGTGTGTGGCCTAACATGCAAAGGAGTTCCTGCTACAAAAACAAGCCCTGGGTTTTGACAACAAACGAGGTAAACAGAATAAGAAGCAAAAGGTGGGTGTGGCTGGATGACCACACTTCTGGTAACATGGGGTTGTGTGGCCTAATATCCCAATGAGCTATGCTATCAGGGGTGTGGCCTAATATGCTAATGAGTTTCTGCTGTTAGGCGTGGCCTGTTATGCAAATGAGTTCCTGCTGGGCTTTTTCTACAAAAAAAAGCCCTGGGAGTTCCTAAGAACAGAGTGGGGACGATCACTGAACCTACCTGCCTAGTCCTTTACTTTGCCCTTTTCTGTGAACTTGGTGGCAGCGGTTGCACTCTCCACTGGTACTGGGAGCCACATTTCCTACCGTTTTTGAAACCCAAAGATGCCCAGGTGGCCTGGCTTGGAGATATGGCTTGGAGATCTCTTGGAATTACAAAGGATTTCCAGGCTACCGAGACCAGTTCCCTTCAGAGAGAATGTCTGCTTTGGAGGGTGGGCTCCGGGGCTATTTTGGGGCAGGAACGCACAGGAACGGAGTTCCGGCTGGCTCCCGAGTTGGCCACGCCCAGCAGGAACTCATTAGCATAATAGGCCACACCCAACAGCAGGAACTCATTAGGATTGGCTACAGTAGGGGTGTGTGGCCTAACATGCAAAGGAGTTCCTGCTACAAAAAAAGGCCCTGGGTTTTGACAACAAACAAGGTAAACGGAATAAGAAGGGAAAGGTGGGTGTGGCTGGATGACCACACTTCTGGTAACATGGGGGTGTGGCCTAATGTGCTAATGAGCGGTGCTGTCAGGGTGTGGCCTAATATGCTAATGAGTTCCTGCTGTTGTCTGTGGCCTATTATGCTAATGAGTTCCTGCTGGGCTTTATGATATTATAACCTGCGGAGGTCCCTCCCCTCCCCCAACCCTGCCTTCCCAGGCCCTGCCCCCAAATCTCCAGGAATCTCCCAACCTGGAGTTGGCAACCCTACCAACTGAAGACCGGCAGCACTGGCATTACTCTGCTTTAGCTTCATGAGGATGCTGTACAGCCAATCAGATTTGGCCTTGTGGTGACATCTGAAGCCGGGACCAGGTTGAGGACAACGTCTCCTGGTTCCTCCTTGTGACTTCTTTTAGTTTTGAAAACAGGGAGGAACTGAGGGTGTCCAGCAGCTGCTAGGGTTGGTCCCCCGTTTTGGGAGGGGTTCTACCCGCCGGGGGAAGCCCCACCCCCAACACCCACAGCCCCCCCTCTCTCTCCCTTTAAGTGTGTGGAACCCGTGTTTCCTCCCAAGCCTGATCTCCACAAGCTTGCAGGGAAATGCCAGCTTCGTGCTCTTAAAAGGGAAACGCGGCTGCTCTTAAAGGGGAAACGCCGGCTCCTGCATTTAAAAGGGAAACGCCGGCTCCTTTAAGTGCAGTGAACGGCCGTTTCTGGAGATCCGGCGTTGAGCTCGACGACGGGGGGGGGGGGGGGCGGACGTCCCCAACGTGACGTCATCACATTGGGAATGCCCCGCCCCCTCCAGGAACTCCCCCAAAGTCCCCCGCTAGCAGCTGCTGGTAGGAGTGTGAACATTCTGCCTTGGCTTGCAGTTTCCCCCAACAGCAGGAAAGGAAGGGGGCACCCTTTGTGAATGAGATGGAAATGATGGGGAGATATTTCACCCCAGGCTCCTCCTGCTACAGACAGCTTTTATAGCCACACACCCAACCGAAGCCGCACCGCCTCCTTCACAAAGCGCTATTGCGAAGCTAGTTGAGTTTCACTTCCATAATGGGGTTTTGCAGACTTATAAAGCCGATGCCAACTCTCTTTTCTTCCTAAGGTGAAGTCATTTAAATTCCAATTGTCTTGGCACCAAACCTTGTTTTAGAAGATTAAAAGATAAAACAATACTTCAGAAACGTTACAAATTGCTCTTTTCAGCCGAGGATAAACAACATGGGTAAACAGCATACGACAAGTTTAATAATCTCCAAACAAATTTAACGCAATTGGGAGCGTTGCCCCCAGCAATGTTTCTCTCTCTCTCTCTCCCCCTTCCTCCCGTAGATCTAGGGCAGTGGTAGCGAACCTATGGCACGGGGCCAGAGGTGGTACTCAGAGCCCTCTCTGTGGGCACGCGTGCCATCGCCCCAGCCAGGCCCAGACCATCATTAAAGTGTCGAATTCTCTGCCAAATAATTTTAAGTAAATGAAAGCATTTGGGATTGCTTTCCTTACT
>NW_015175024.1:1308-5137 GCF_001447785.1 Gekko japonicus | reverse complement strand
CTTACAAACTCCTTTCCCTTCCCCTCCCCACAACAGACATCCTGTGAGGTAGGCGGGGCTGAGAGAGCTCTTTCAAGAACTGCCCTTTCAAGGACAGCTCTTGTCAGAAGTTGGGCTATTTTTGTAGCAGGAACTCCTTTGCATATTAGGTGACACACCCCTGATGTAGCCAATCCTCCAAGAGCTTACAGTAGCCCCTGTAAAAAGAGCTCTGTAGGCTCTTGGAGGATTGGCTACATTAGGGGTGTGTCACCTAATATGCAAAGGAGTTCTTGCTACAAAAAGAGCCCTGGCCGGCTTCCTCAAGGTCATCCAGCAGCTGCAAGTGGAGGTGTGGGGAATCAAACCCGGTTCTCCCAAATTAGAGTCCACACACTTAACCACTGTAGTTTGGTGTAGTGGTTTAAGAACATAAGAAGAGCCCTGCTGGATCAGACCAATGGACCATCTAGTCCAGCATTCTGTCTCACACAGTGGCCAAACAGGTCCTCTGGACGGCCATCAACAGGGCATAGAGGATGAGGCCTTCCCCCGATGCTGCCTCCTGGCTCTCAGATTCAGAGTAGGGCCTCTGAATGTGGAGATTTCCCTCAGTCACCAGGGCTAGTAGCCATGGATAGGCTTAAACACTTAATTAATTTAATTTAATTAATACACTGGTTGCTCTTCTTTTCTGTTCTTCAGTTGAGTCAGTAGGTGGGTCTACTGCTAGGATGGGCACACTAGCCATCGTCACGTTGACAGGGGAGGGGCTGTGGCTCAGCAGAAGAGCCTCTGCTTGGCATGCAGGAGGTCCCAGGTTCAATCCTCGGCATCTCCAGTTTGGGGAAGAAAAAATAACAGACAGTAGCTGATGTGAAAGACCTCAGCTCGAGAACCTGGAGAGCCACTGCCAGTCTGAGTAGACAGTCCTAACCTTGGTGGACTGATGGCCTGGTTCGGTATAAGGCCACCTCAGGTGTTCACCTCCAGCATTTTAGACAGATTCATGGAAGATAGGACTATCTGTGGCTACTAGCTATGATGACTAAAGGGAACCTCCATGTTCAGAGTTAGTAGACCTCTGGATCCCAGTGCCAGAAGGCAACATCAGGGGAAGAAGAAGAAGAAGAAGAAGAAGAGGAGGAAGAAGAAGAGATTGGATTTATACCCTGCCCTTCATTACCCAAAGGAGTCTCAAGGTGGTGGACATGCTTGTGTTTTCCTACAAGTCCCAAAGTTTGACTCTGCCCCAGGAGATGCTGGTCTGTAGTTGGGTAGGATGCATGCAGGCCCGTAACTACAGAAGAGAAGAAGAAGAGATTGGATTTATACCCCGCCCTTCACTACCCAAAGGTGTCTCAGAGCGGCTTACAAACTCCTTTCCCTTCCCCTCCCCACAACAGACATCCTGTGAGGTAGGTGGGGCTGAGAGAGCTCTTTTTCTTTTTCTTGTTCTTTTTCAAGAACAGCTCTTATCAGAGCTACGGCTTGCCCAAGGTCATCCAGCAGGTGCAAGTGGAGGAGCGGGGAATCAAACCCGGTTCTCCCAGATTAGAGTCCGCGCACTGTTTTTTTTTCGCTACAGCAAACTGACTGGGAAGGCCTTGGCCTCTATGTCATTGTTAGACTTCGAGAGGAACTGGTTGGCGACTGTGTGAGGCAGGATACTGGACTATATGGGCCATTGGTCTGATCCAGCAGGGCTCTTCTTATATGCTTGTGAAAGGCGCATGGGAAGTATTAACAGTCTAATTTTCCTGCGCAAGACAATGATGCGTGGAATTGTTGTTTGGATCAGAACCTGTAGGAGCAGCAGCAGTATCTCCAGTTAAAGAATTTCAGTTTGGGAAAGACTCTTCTTTGCACGAGACCACGGAGAGCTGTTGCCAGAGTAAAGAGCTAGTACGGAACTAGATGGACCAATGACATGACTGGATGTGAGACAACCCTATACGCTTCTGTTTTAATCAAAAGCAGCATCACACTATTTGAGGAGCAGAGGGTGAAAACCACAGTTATAATACTTGGCATTTACAGAACATTTGAAAGCATTTAAAGACCTTCACGTCTACAATGATGTTACACTTCTTACAATCACCCTGCAAGGAGGGTCAACAACGACAAGCATAATTCTGGGTATAAGTCTTCGTGTGCATCCACTCTTCTTCAGATATCTGAAGAAATGTGCATGCACCCGAAAGCTTATATCCAGAATTAAACTTTGTTGGTCTTAAAGGTGGCACTGGGCTCAAACTTTGTTCTCTTGCTTCAGACCGACATGGCTTACCCACCTGCAGGGGTCATTTCCTGCAGGAGCGCACAGGAGCGGAGCTCCGGCAGTAAAGAACCCAGGGGGCGGGCACACACAACAAGCCCCACCCCCTGCTCCCAGCAGCCCTCAGTCAGAGCAAGAAGCAGCAAGGTAAGCTGTAGAGCCCCCCCCCCGGCCCAAAACAGTCCAGTGGCACCTTTAAAGCCAAGTTTTATTCAGGTACAAGCTCTCCCTCCTCTGCGAGGACAGATCTGCACATCCCCCCCCCAATAGCTAGCAATCCAAAACAGTCCAGTGGAGCCTGAGCGGTGAGTGTTGCCTTCTGACACACTCCCGGCACCTCTTTTTCTATGAAATGACCCCTGCCCACCTGAATCTATTGTCAATCATAGTTCATTGACTCAGTTCCCTATTCCTTTTTCTTAGCTGTGCAGCTCTGTGAGCACTGGCGTTCTTCCTCTACAGAATGCCGATTCATTTTAGCCAGCTTTACAAATGAATTAATAAATAAATATGCACAACAAACAGTGGCTTACCCATGCATGGCTTACCTGTAACAATTGTTGTCAAATTGATTGTAGCTAGCAAATGCGATTAAGACACCAAAGCCAGCTCCTAAGGAGTAGAATATCTGTGTGGCTGCATCGATCCATACCTACAGAGGGAAAGAACAAACCCCCTGCCATTTAGCCTTTTTTTTTAAAGTGCTCTTATCTTCCAACCTCCAGGTGGTGGAAGCCAAGAATGAGAGATCATGGGAGGAAGTGGAATTCCAAAAACAACATCTGTGACAAAAATAACGAAGAGTCAATAAAGATAAATTGCGAAAACATTTACTGTAGTACTGTCTGTAGAAAAAAATATTCTATTATCGCTCACACGCTAACGAATACTGCGCAATGAACAATCCGTTTCACAATATTTGCTTTATCTGAGCGTGTAGCAATCCCAATTCTTATCAATGACTACTTATCAACTCTTGAAGGAAACAGTCCATGTTGACTCTCTAATAACAGAACCCAAGGTCTTCACAAGGAAGAAGAGAAGAGATTGGATTTATACCCCGCCCTTCACTTGGAGTCTCAGAGCGGCTTACAAACTCCTTTCCCTTCCCCTCCCCACAAAAACACCCTGTGCAATGTTCCCTCTAAGCTGTGGAGTCTTGTGAGCAAAAATTCTACTTTGTGAGCTCCTGGCATTAAAGTTGTGAGCGAGTGATTTGGCTGCTGCATAAATTAGTTTGCTCTGGAGCCATCCCTTCCTGAGCGAAGACAAAAATGTGTGAGCCGGAAGCTAAAAAAACTGTGAGCTAGCTCGCACTAGCTCGGCTTAGAGGGAACAGTGCCTGTGAGGTGGGTGGGGCTGAGAGAACTCTGACACAAACTGCTCTTTCAGGAACACCTGTGCCAGAGCTTGTGACTGACCCAGGGTCACACCAGCAGCTGCGAGTGGAGGCGTGGGGAATCAAACCCGGTTCTCCCAGATTAGAGTCCGCGCACTTAACCACGACACCAAACTGGCTCTCATGTCTTTTTCAACTCTATCTTTTGTCTTTTTCAACTCTCTCTCTCAGTC
>NW_015175024.1:690-878 GCF_001447785.1 Gekko japonicus | reverse complement strand
CATCTGTCTGCCCCCGCCGCCGCGTTTCTCTTTTGATGCGCCTCAGAAAAGCCGCACTTCAGCCACACCTTCCCCCCCCAGTGTGACTGGGGCCCTATACTTCCAATCAAAGCCTCCACAGGTGAGGTCTGATTCGACTTTGGGTTCCTAGATGCAGGGGTCATTTCCTGCAGGAGCGCACAGGAGCG
>NW_015175024.1:0-568 GCF_001447785.1 Gekko japonicus | reverse complement strand
CAAAACAGTCCAGTGGCACCCTTAAGACCAAGTTTTATTCAGGTACAAGCTCTCCCTCCTCTGCGAGGACAGATCTGCACGTCCCCCCCCCCGCCAATAGCTAGCAATCCAAAACAGTCCAGTGGAGCCTGAGCGGTGGGTGTTGCCGTCTGACACACTTCCGGTGATGTCAGGGGGTGTGGCATATGCAAATGAGTTATGCTAATGAGTTATGCTAATGAGCTCCTGCACCTCTTTTTCTACGAAGTGACCCCTGCCTAGATGATAATACAGATCTGACCCACTGAGGCGGAGGCCCAATAAAGGAGGGGGGGGGAATGCCTGCTGCCTCAACTAAAAGTCTGACGGAAGAGTTCCGTCTCACAGGCCCTGCAGAACTGTAAAAGCTCCTATGGGAGCTCATTCCACCAGGTAGGGGCCAGGGCTGAAAGTCTTCCAGCTGGGCAGAACAGAGGACTGGTTCGCTACTACTTCAGACCTTTGAAATAGAACCAGAAGTAAGTTAAGAGTTTAAAATGACATTTAAAAAATTTAAAAACGATAGGAAACAATATTCCATTCAGCTTCA
>NW_015175023.1:42590-47108 GCF_001447785.1 Gekko japonicus | reverse complement strand
CAGAGTGGTATCGTCTGCATATCTGAGGGCACACAAGTTCAGTATCAAGCCTTAACAGGTGTAAGCATTCATCTCCTTTTAAATCTATCGCACCTCACTTCTTAAAGGTGCAATCCAAGTATCTTGAAACTGAGAAGGCAAGCAACGCCATCAGACAAGGAAACTGACACAATCCCCAGTGGATCTATTGGGTTCCGCAACAGCCTATAGCTCACAATGTTATCTAATATATATAATGTTATGTTACAAACTTACAAAAAGGAAGAAACTTACAGTCAAAAAGAAACTTACAACAAGGAATTACCTAAAATAAGCTAACTCACAGAAAGCAAGCAAGAGCTAATGAAACATTAAGACCAGCAGGTTGACAAGTATTTAATCTGAAAATCCAGAAAGTCTCCCTATGTAGTAACACCTTATGCATGGTTGTTGAGGCACTCCCAGCAGGCAGACTCTCATAGCCACAGCCAAGGGTGGCAGAAAAGAGGAAATGTGCTCTACCGCTTTCCAGCCGTTCTTGGGACTCGGGCAGAGTGTCAGCTGGGACTGTACCAGCTGGGACATCCTGAGTCTTCACAATGGGAGAGGGCTCTTTGAGGACTTGCGGGGAAGGGAAATTCCCTCGCTCACAGTCCCCTGCTTCTTCCCCTCTTGCTCTCCTTGGAGAAATGCTGATGGGGCTGGCCGGGTGTCCCCCTCCCCATACAGTTGGGGGAGGAGCTGAAGACACAGGAATCACTTTCACACACACAGAAAGCCAAATCAGCTGGATAGTGGGGGGCGCCCACTTCCAGGACTAACAACAACAACAAGGAGGAGGAGGAGGAAAAGATTGGCTTTATACCCCGCCCCTCACTCAGAGTCTCAGAGAGGCTTACAAACTCCTTCCCCTTCCCACAACAGACATCCTGTGAGGTAGGTGGGGCTGAGAGAGCTCTCTTGAAAACTGCTCGTGAGAGAACAGCTCTGAGAGAACTCGTGACTGACGCAAGGTCGTACCAGCAGCTGCATATGGAGGAGTGGGGGAATCATACCTGGCTCTCCCAGATTAGAGTCTGCGCACTTAACCACTACACCAAACTGGCTCTCAAGGCACTCAGGGTGGGCTTCCTTCTCCAAGCTTCCCTCCCTTAAGACAACTGATGGGGGGGGGTTGGAAAGGAAAGCCTGCCAGCCGTATTTTCTGCTCCAACCCCCTGCCTGGCTGATGGTGGTTGCTGGGGGAGGGGGGGTAGAACAGAAAACCTATCCTGCAGGCTTTCTTCCCCATGCCTCCATTTGGTTCGGGGATTTCTTTTTTCTTTTCTTTTTTTGTGGCAAACCCAGAGATTTCCCTTGCTTGCAGAAACATCCCCCTATCTGTTACTGGCCCCACTGTGTGGATTTTGTTTTGTTATGTTATGTGTTTGTTCATTTATCACTTACCTTTCCAACAGAGACTCAAGGTGGATCACATTAGATAGATAGATAGATAGATAGATAGATAGATAGATAGATAGATAGATAGATTGATTGATTGATTGATTGATTTAAAAAAAAACCAACAACACTAAACTGAACAGCAGAAGCATCTAATAAACTATGCACCAGGACTGGGAGTACAGAAATTAGGAAACAGCGCAAGCTGTGTAAGGTATGATAGACCACAAACAATGTAGAAAATAGATTACAGAAGTAGGAGAGAGGGTGTTTGTTCCACACTCTGGAACCAGGTTCAGCATTATTGTACGAACGTAGCTTCCCCAGGAGGCACAGGCTCAGGTCCAGCAGGGCAGGTCACAGGCCCGGTTGCAGAGAATAACCAAAGTCGAGTCCAAAAGTCAGGGGTTCCAGAGAGCAGGCTCACCAAAGTCCAGTCTGGGGTCAAGGAGCTCTAGACAGCAAGTCCAAGTCCAGTCCAAGGTCAGGGGTTCCAGAAAAGACAGCTGTCAGGTCCAGTTTAAGGTAGCAGAGGTCCAGTAGCAACAAGGTTGTGGCTCAGTAGCAAAGTATACTTGTTGTGTCCACAAACTGCTGCTTAAGAACACAAGAGAACACAAGAGAAGCCAGTGTTGGATCAGTCCAATGGCCCATCCAGTCCAACACTCTGTCACACAGTGGCCAAAAATACCAGGTGCTGACAGGAGGTCCAGCAGTGGGACCAGGACACTAGAAGCCCCCCCCCACGGTTGCCCCCCAAGCACCAAGAATACAGAGCATCCCTTTGCCCCAGACCGAGAGTTCCTACCTATGCCATGTGTTAATCACTCTTTGGGTGAAGAAGAACTTCCTTTTATCTGTTCTAACCCGACTGCTCAGCAATTTCATGGAGTGCCCACGAGTTCTTGTATTGTGAGAAAGGGAGAAAAGTACTTCTTTACCTGCCCTATCCCATGCATAATCTTGTAAACCTCGATCATGTCACCCCTCAGTCGTCTTTTCTCCAAGCTAAAGAGTCCAAAGCACTTTAACCTTTCTTCATAGGGGAAGTGTTCCAACCCTTTTATCATTCTAGTTGCCCTTTTCTCCCAGCTGAGTTTATAACCCAGTCTTAATGAGCTAAACTCCCAGCCAATTCCTTGGCAGTCATCCTGAAACTATCCATTCTTCTCTTCAGCTGACAGCTGACAATGGGCCATGAGTCTCGCACTTCTCCTTCCTTGCAACTCTAAGCATCTCTGACAGTGTTGGCACTGCAAAGGTGAGCTAGGTGGGCTGGGAGTGGCTCCTGAACACTTGTTTACTGCTTCAGAGCTACAAGGTGTTGGCTCTTTTTCAGCTGTAGTATGTGACTCCTGATCAGCTGGTAACCTGATCTCTTGTGGTCCTCCTTCTGGCTCAGAGCCAGCTGCAGCTGGCTGTTCAGTTACGGGCTGAGGGCTAGCGGTAACTCTTTGTCTGAGAAATCTGAGCCATCACTCAGCACAGACTGACTTACAACAGTTAGATGTATGATTAGCAGAATGCATTGAGGCAGAGAGTGGGGGCAAAGACAGGGTTAGTTCCCCTTGTTGTGTAGCTTCGCACACACTCACAAATATGCCGCTGTATTGAGTGACGTGGGTTCCTCCCATAGCTGATGCACTTTTAAATCCAATGGAGATGTCTAAGAGCACTCAGGTCTGGAATCAGGCATTCCCTGTTGCATTCAAGGATGGTCTGAGCTGAGCCACCTTCTTCACTGATCATTCACATGTCTCCCCTAGGCATCCGTGCTTGTAACTGTGATATGACCCCTGCTTCCATCACCCTGTCCATCTGCAGGGCAGGCAGCTTATTGCTGGGTGGGAGGGTCAAAGGCCTGAGCCATCCCTGCAGACCCAACTGCCTGCCAGCAGGAGCAAGCAAAGACTCTGCCTCTTTCCCCTGCAGCTAGTGAACGTCTTATCGAGGAAGGGAGAAAATATCATTTGAGGTTCAGTTTCTGCCTCTGTGGCTTCCTCTGCCCTGTCTTGCAGCATGGGAAAGCAAGGCCTTCTTTACTCCAGAGAAGGAACACAGAGTTCTGTGCTATTACAGAATGAGGAAGCCATCCCAACACACAATGGGATGGTGCAGTGATTTTGTGCCTCTTGCAAAATGAACCAGGACCCCGGTCACACTGGCCGGAAAAAACTGTCAGACTGGAAGATTTGCAACTGCTCCCACATGGAAGAAGTAATCCTATCCAAATTCAGAGCATTTCTGATTTTTATGAATGGGCGTGGTTCAGGTTGGATTTTGATGAGTAAATTTTCAGTGGCGCATCTGGAATCTATAAATCCACTGGAATCTATAAATCCACCTTTGTTCTGGTTGCAGGCCCTCCCTTGAAGTAATTTGGGCTTCCTTGACATGCTTTGGGTGGTCGCGCACGTTCTCTGTGGAATACCATGACGTTCGGGGGGGACTCTTTTGCGGGCATTCTTGGTGTGTGTTTCATGGGGGATTGCCTTCGGCAGGCGCACCGGTATTGCGGGAGGAAGCCCCGCCTCCTGGCGACCCCCCACACTCTCCTCCCTCGGGTCTCACGACCGCACACGCACTCTCTTGGAGGCCGTCGTTCAGGGGCATGTGGAGTTTTCCTACCGCGGTTACAAGTCTGTACGGTGTGCTGGGTGGGTCTTCTCCTTCGTGAGTCCACCGCTGGGGCTTCATTTGAGGCAGATCCCCGGGGGTCTCCCGGTGGTGATGCCTCTTAGCATGGGCAGGACTCCTGGCGATCGCCCCGCCGCCTCTCAGAGACTTGGCGGGGGAGGGTTTTGTATTCCATGCGGCATCCGACTTTACTTGTCAGCATATGTTTTCTCTTTTACTAGTGTGTCAGTAGCAAGGACGCACAAGGATCAGAGCACTAGGTCTGTGCTTAGGGGGAAAGGCGGGCGCTGGATGCCTCGTGTTACCCACCGGAAACGTGATCAGACGCCCGCCCTTGCCCCGAGGTTTTTAGAAACTAGTACCTCGGAGGTACTAGTTTTTTACAGCGCATTTTCGGAGGGAAGCCTCGGGTTCTCCATAGGAGCTCTACGCTTCCCAGATGTTGCGGTATGATCACGGCCA
>NW_015175023.1:38131-42309 GCF_001447785.1 Gekko japonicus | reverse complement strand
ATTGTTTTGGGTCCTATCCTCTGCTGCCAACTGGAACAGCTCCTTGGCCGCCTCCAAATGACAGCCTTTCAAATATTTAAAGAGAGCAATCATGTCCCCCCTCAATCTCCTCTTCTCCAACCTAAACATTCCAAAGGCCCTTAGCCTTTCCTCGTAGGGCTCAGTTTCCAGACCCCTGATCACCCTCGTCGCTCTCTTCTGCACCCTCTCGATTTTATCCACATCCTTTTTGAAGTGAGGCCTCCAAATCTCTCTCTCCTGAGCGATTGAGAGAGTCTAGGAAAGCAAGCTATGATGCAACAGCAGCAGCAGAACTGGAGGAAGAAGCAGGAGACAGTCCCTTGCGGGCCTGATAGAAGCCCTCTGGGGTCCCGATCCGGCCCCCGGGCTGCGTGTTTGACACCCCTGGTCTAGGGGGCTGGATCCAGATACTCAAAATTCACTAATAATTCAGGAAGAGAGCAGAAGGGCAAGGCCAGGATTGTGTCCTCTCCACCCAGCCGTCCTCCATAGTCTAAAGATAGGCATATGTCGGCATGGACAGTGGCGCCTCTTCCTAAAGAACCACACAGTGGCTGTGTGACCTGGATATGCTCAGCATCGAACAGAACAGGTAATGAGATGCAATAGGGCGTGTGTTTGTGGTTATTCAGTGTCAAGGAAACCACTCAACAAGCCGGAAAAGGCAGAAAGACCTCTCTGGGAAAGTGTCTTCCCTTGCAGAGTATGTTTGACTGCGATGGCTGGAAATGTTCCTTGTCAGTTTCATTCTCTCCAGACTCTGTCCCGTGCCCCCTCTGAATCTGAACCCTGCTTAAACACTGTGAACCAACCGGCTGGGGCACCAGAATACTGTATTTACTGAAAAGGCAGATAAACATAAATATAAGATTACCCCCTCCCCCCCCCAAAAAAAAGTACACAAAAATGTTGTTTTTAAAAAAATTACTGGACAAAACTGTAATTTGTGTAGTTTCAGATGGTAGCTGTTGTGGTCTGCAGTAGAACAACTAGATTTGGGTCCAGTAGCAACTTAGAGACCCACGAGATTTTCAGGGTACATAAGCTTTTGAGAACCAAAGCTCCCTGTATACCTGACGAAGGGAGCGTTGACTCTCAAAAACTCATGCTCTGAAAATTTTGTTGGTTTCGAAAGCACTGCTAGACTCTAATTTAAAAGTCTGCAAATGTAAGAGGACCCTCTCTTTTTTTAATTGCATACCTGAAACACAACAAACACCTAGTCTGCATTTAAGTAAATACTGCAATTAATATTAATGAATACTGCCATTCACTTTCTTCGATTCAACACCAGTAGCACCTTAGAGACCAACAAGACTGTCAGGTGATAAGGTTTAGAGAATGGGTGTCAAACATATGGCCCGGGGGCCAGAACGGGCCCATCCAGGGTTCTTATCCAGCCCACAACCAACTGGTCCGAGGCAGGGAAGGGAGGAAGGGAGTGACTGGGTGCACGTGGTGAAGTGTGTGTGGTTGAAGCTGTCAAGGAATTGCTAGGGGGCAGGACAATGAGGCTGAGGTAAGAGTGTGTGGGGGAATGGCAGAGAAGAAAAGGAGGAGAAGGTTGGATTTATACCCGGCCTTTCTCTCGGAGATTCCGAGCGGCTTACAATCTGTGTGAAATGCAGGAGGGATGAGAACTGGGTGTGGGGGAATCTGGGAGACCCAGGTTCAGACCCCCCCCTCCTCCTGATCCAGGGCCTTGTCATTTGGGTCGCCTGGGGCCTGTCGCTCAGCCCGGCCCACCTCACAAGGTCGGTGGGGGGATGGGGCAGTGGAGGGGGAGTCCAGTGTGCCTCCTCAAGACCCTCAGAGGTAGGATGGGGGAAGACAGGTAACAAAGGGAGACGGATCATAGCCATGCTCAGCTGCTGAGGCTGGGCGTATGGGTGGTGGTGGTTCCGACTAACTTATCTATTTGCAAGGAAGACGACTCGTCTCCTAAAAGTACTATATATACAAAAAGATGAGGGGAGCTTAGACTCTCGAAAGTTCATACCCTGGAAATCTTGTTGGTCTCTACGGGGTTCCTGGGAAGAAGAAGAGGAGGGAAGAGGAGGAGGAAGAAGAGTTGGATTTATACCCCATCCTTCACTTGGAGTCTCAGAGCGGCTTACAATGAGGTGGGTGGGGCTGAGGGAGCTCTTTCAAGAACTGCTCATGAGAGAGCAGCTCTGAGAAAAGTTGTGACTGACCCAAGGTCTCTCCAGCAGCTGCATGTGGAGGGGTGGGGGAATCAAACCCGGTTCTCCCAGATAAGAGTCTGTGCACTTAACCACGACACCAAACTGGCTCTCTCAGTCTGTTCTACTGCAGGCCAACGTGGCTACTGTCTGAAATGATATTCATTTTCTTGTTTGTCATAACAAGAATATGCAGGACATTTTCTCTTCATGTTGTCATCGCTTGGTGAACGAATGAAAACCCCTCCTCTCACTTTTCCCAGCCCGCGAGGAGCTCGTCTCATGACCCCAGCTCCATTCAAGAGCTCAAGGGAGAGGCCCTTCTGCCTTCCGCTGGCTCTGTCTGGGCTCCTGTCCCCGCTGCTCCCCTTGGAGGCCTGGGGATCTGCAGGAGGAGGAAGTGGGTCGGCACAAGCCCTGGGCCAGTGGAGGGACAGCGCAGCAGAGGAGGGTGGCGTGGTGTGGCGAAGAGCGCCCCGACTCATCTACTCCCCTCCTCTGGGGCTGACTGCAGCCCGCAGGTCGAGCCCTGTCCTAGATCAGGTCCAAAGCCAGCTCAGCCCACGCTCCATTTACAACAGTGGACAGCCCAGGGCCACTGGAAAACCGATCATGGGTAATTGCCAACGACAGATGCTACGTGATTTGGTCTAATCCTTTTTTTCAGAGCCAGGGCTTTACGGAATCCCGGGCGAGCTCCTCACTCCCCCTCCCACCCTGTGCATTTTCCCAGGAAGAAGAAAGAGCCTGCATCTGGGCTGCTGAGCACAGTTAAAGATTGCCTCTCCGCTTCAGGACTTGACTCAGAAGCCTTGATCACCCGGCGCCGGGTGTCCCTTGGCAGTGATGGGAGTGGAACAAAGGCCTTTGTGAGAGCTACGGCATTCGGCATTCGGGGTTTGCTGATCCTAAAACGAAGTGATGCTCACGACAGGCACAACCGGGGAAAGATGTGATTTCTCTTTGAACTTCAGAGCCCCTGTGGTGTAGTAGTTAAGAGTGTCAGACTAGTATCTGGGAGACTCAGATTCGAATCCCCACTCCGCCAGGGAAGCCAGCTGGGCACCCTCGGGCTGGTCACACTCTCTCAGCCTAACCTACCTCACAGGGTTGCTTTGAGGATGAAACGAAGGAGAGGAGAATGCTGTAAGTTGTTGGGGTCCCTACTGGGGAGAAGGTAAAAGAAGGTAAAAGATGAAGGTCAAAGAAGAAGGGGGCGGCAAAGGGTGAGATGGATGAAACGAAGGACAGGAAAATGCTATAAGTTGTTGGGGTCCCTACTGGGGAGAAGGTCAAAGATGAAGGTCAAAGAAGAAGGGGACGGCAAAGGGTGAGATGGTAAAACAGTGTTATCAATGCAACAAACATAAAATTAAGCAAACTCCGGAGGATGGTGGAAGACAGGAGGGCCTGGCATGATGTGGTCCATGGGGTCGCGAAGAGTTTGACTCGACTGTGCAACTGAACAACAACAACTCAGGAGAAAGGTGAGGTACAAATGAACTGAATAAATAAATGAATGAATGGGAAGAGGTGAAGGAAGAGACCGTCTGAAGAATGGGGGGCTGACTGTGCAGAACTTTTAGAAGACATGTATGTCATAGGCAGGGTTGCCAGCCTCCAGGTGGGGCCTGGAGATCCCCCGCTTTTACAACTGATCTCCATCTGACAGAGATCAGCTCCCCTGGAGGAAATGGCTGCCATGGAAGCATTATGGCACTGTAGCATGCTGAGGCCCCTCCCCTACCCAAACCCTGCCCTCTCCTGGATCCGCCCCCAAAGTCTCCAGGTATTTTCCAACCTGGACCTGGCAACCGTAGTCACAGGTCTTCCTCTTTTCCTGCTGCCTTCAGCTTTTCCTAGCATGATTGTCTTTTCCAGTGACTCTTGTCTTCCCATGATGTGACCAAAGTATGATAGCCTCAGTTTAGCCATTTTAGCTTCTAGGGAGAGTTCAGGATTGATATGATCAAG
>NW_015175023.1:28618-37420 GCF_001447785.1 Gekko japonicus | reverse complement strand
TTGGACCGGGGGGCCAGGGGGAGCTCTGCAACTTACCTGGCTGCTTCTTGCTCTAACTGAGGGCTGCTGGGAGCAGGGGGTGGGGCTTGTTGCATGTGCCCGCCCCCTGGGCTCTTTACTGCCGGAGCTCCGCTTCTCTGCGCTCCTGCAGGAAATGACCCCTGATCAAGAGTAGAGGGCCAACAATTAAAACTTAATGTATAAATAATGTGTAAAAACACATGTATTTGTTTATAAAGAATTACAAAAAACATACAAGGGCCCAATCACACCTCATGTAGAAATTCCAAAATCACATATACAGAAGGGCCGATGGACTTGACCCGACGTGTTTTGGCCTGCCAGGGCCTTCTTCAGAGGTCAAACACAACGATGAACAAATTGGCTTACTTGTTGTTATTGTTATTGTCGAGTCCGACTCTTCGCTACCCCATGGACAAAAAGAAAATTGGAGAAATCAAGGGAGCGTTCCATGCAAAGCTGGCCATGATAAAGGACAAAAACGGTAGGGACCTAACAGAAGCAGATGAGATTAGGAAAAGATGGCAAGAATACACAGAAGAACTATACAAGAAAGACCTCGATGTCCTTGACAACCACGACGGTATAATCACTGACCTCGAGCCAGACATCCTGGAATGTGAAGTTAAATGGGCCTTAGAAAGCATTACTAACAACAAAGCTAGTGGAGGTGATGGTATCCCAGCTGAGCTATTCAAAGTCTTAGAAGATGATGCTGTTAAAGTGCTGCACTCAATTTGCCAGCAAATTTGGAAAACGCAACAGTGGCCACAGGATTGGAAAAGGTCAGTATACATTCCAATCCCAAAGAAGGGCAATGCCAAGGAATGTTCAAACTATCGCACAACACGCTAGCAAGGTCATGCTCAAGATCCTACAAGCTAGGCTTCAACAGTACGTGGATAGAGAACTGCCAGAAGTACAAGCTGGGTTTCGAAGAGGTAGAGATTTATACCACACAACATAATACAATGCAGTTATACAGCGTGGATGCAAAATGGACCCAAAAGGAATTGTTCCAGAGTGAAATTACTAGCCATAGAATGAAAGTATAAATGAGGCCTCCCAAGATCCAATCATAGGCCAAATGATATTTCACTGGTAATAATGTCTGGTCCAGAAGGTGCCTTTCGAGAGCTGTTCCGTCCAAGCCCAAGTGTCCTCAACAAGATTATCCCTTTAGCAAAAAGTCCCTTTTTAGGATATTCATCCTAGTTTTCAGGGTTGAGTTTGTTTCCCTTTTTGGTTCATAGTTTGATATGATCTAGAACTAGGGTTTCCAGCCTCCAGGTGGGGCCTGGGGGATCTCCCGCTTTTACACCTGATCTCCAGCTGACAGAGACTGGCTCCCCTGGAGGAAACAGCTGCTTTGAAGGGTGGACTCTGTGGCTTTGTGCCATGGTGAGGCCCCTCCCCTCCCCCAAACCCCGCCCTCTTCTGGCTCCACCCCCAAAGTCCCCAGGTATTTTCCAACCCAGACCTGGCAACCCTATCTAGAACCCACCGATGTATCTTTTTTGTGGTCCATGGTATCCGTCAAACTCTCCTCCAACACCCCATTTTCAAATGAATCACCTTTTCAAATTAAAACCTTGTAAATACAAAGCACGGACTACAAAACAAACAAACAAACTTGGCCCTAGAAGCTTCTCCATTCCACACCTCCGCCAGTTCTGCTTTCATTTGGTTCAGTCTCCCTCACCGATCTGCTTTGAACAGGAGGGCCTTGAGGTGCCCCCAGAACTGTCTTACGTGGGAATCCTCCTAACCAAAGAACAGGGGCCGTGGCCGGGAGGGTGTGCTCAGGAGTAGTTTTGTGAAGAGGAATTTGCTTGACTCCCCTTTACCGAGCTTCTCCCTGACATCCAACAATCCATTTCTTTTTGAAGAGAGGAAGGGTCAGGAAGGGAAGCGCTACAGCATTTCAGAATTTCACCCTGCAGATGTTCAGACGCAGGCGACGACTTCCAAAACCTCCTTGACCTCCCGCTACAGCACCCTAGGGTGTGTGATACTGAAAAATCCTTACACGGGCTGACGTTACCAAAGGGTGCATAGAGGTATCACGGAAAACAGCAAAAAAGAGAGATGCAAGAGATGTTCTTCTTTTGAAGGGGTAAAAAAAAAATCAATAGCTGTATCTTTAAAAAAAAGTGGATTTCAGAAAAATAAATCCCATTCTCCATAACATTACTGAAGACACTACAGATCTAATGGAATTTCGTGACTGGGGCACACAAAACATAGCCCCAGGAAGATCCCAGTTCTTTTCTGGGCTCCCAATAGGACAGGTGGTCCTTCTGGTAGGTGGAAGGTACCAGCACAGTTAGGGATTTATAGATAAGAACCAGTTTATTGAATTTGAAGCAAGCCTCTGAGCACCTTTCTTGGACATTCCTAGAGGCGGTGATCATCTGCTACTTAAAAATGCAACCCGGCAGAAGACGGTTATGGGTGGCCAATTATTGGCTGGTCTCCAAATTTCCCTTTCTGGACAAGGTGATTGAGAGAATGGCTGCAGAACAGATGTCATTGTTACAACCAGGGGTCATTTCGTAGAAAAAGAGGTGCAGGAGCTCATTAGCATAACTCATTAGCATAACTTATTTGCATAGGCCACACACCCCTCACATCACCAGAAGTGTGTCAGAAGGCAACACCCACCGCTCAGGCTCCACTGGACGGTTTTGGATTGCTAGCTATTGGGGGGGGGGAACGTGCAGATCTGTCCTCGCAGAGGAGGGAGAGCTTGTACCTGAATAAAACTTGGTCTTAAAGGTGCCACTGGACTGTTTTGGGCCGGGGGGCCAGGGGGAGCTCTGCAGCTTTCCTGGCTACTTCTTGCTCTGACTGAGGGCTGCTGGGAGCAGGGGGTGGGGCTTGTTGCATGTGCCCGCCCCCTGTGCTCCTTACTGCCGGAGCTCCGCTCCTGCAGGAAATGAACCCTGGTTACAACTGCAGTCTTGGCCCCCAAACGCCTTCTGTTGAGGTTTGCTGAGAACCAAGAGGGTCTGTGTTTGAAAACTCTTCTCCTTTCAATCCCTTTTCCCTCCTCCAGTAATTGAGCTGCTGCCCTGACCTCGACGGCCCAGGCTAGCCTGATCTCATTAGATCTCAGAAGCTAAGCGGGGTCAGCCCTAGTTGTAGCATGTTTCTTCCCATCCAAGTACTAAGCAGGCTGACCCTGCTTCTTAGCTTTGATGGATGTAGTGCAGGCAGGGGAGGCCAAGGCTCTGAAGGACCCTGCTTAGCTTCCAAGATCAGGCTGGGGAAGCAAAAGGGAGGTATTTAAAGATTCCTCCCCAGTTTTTGTTCACTTGGCAGGCCAGCCGGGGAAGCGAAGGGGAGTGAGAGCTGGTCGGTGTCACTCTCCCTCTGCTTGGAATTCCTTAGGAATTCTGCTGCTCATCTCCACAGTCGTGTGTGTGCATGTTATTCTAAGAGCACATTTTATCCTCTCATACGAGTCATCAGTGTGGGATTGGTCCTGTAGGGAGCAGTCCTATCCCCGCATGGCTATTCAGTCTCTATGTAAAGCCCTTCTGAGAAATCATTTGTCGTTTCGGAATTGGATGCCATCAATATGCTGGTGATGCTCAGCCCTCTATCTCTCTATCCACATCTCCTGCCAGGGCGGTAGAGGTCTTGAGCCGCTGTCTGATTGCTGTGCTTAAATGGCTAAGAGTGGACAAATTGAAAAACTGGATCCTGACAGGATGGAAGTAATGGTGGCTGGGAAGACCAAGGCCTTGAAGGACAACGATGAACAAATTGAAAAACTGGATCCTGACAGGATGGAAGTAATGGTGGCTGGGAAGGCCAAGGCCTTGAACAAATTGAAAAACTGGATCCTGACAGGATGGAAGTAATGGTGGCTGGGAAGACCAAGGCCTTGAAGGACAACGATGAACAAATTGAAAAACTGGATCCTGACAGGACGGAAGTAATGGTGGCTGGGAAGGCCAAGGCCTTGAAGGACAATCGAAAAACTGAATCCTGAGAAGATGGATGCAATGCTGGCTGGGAAGGCCAAGGCCTTGAAGGATACTGTTGAACAAACTGAAAAACTGAATCCTGAGAAGATGGATACAATGCAGGCAGGGGAGGCCAAGGCTCTGAAGGACCCTGAGCTTTCCACTTTTGATGGGGTTCACCTGACCCTTGCTGACTTGGTTAAGTACCTCGGGGGTTATACTGGACCCAGCATTACTGCTGGAGTCAATGCAGCTGCAAAAAAACACTTTATTCCCATTTTGTGTAATCTGGAAAATGGCTTCTTACCTTGGCTTGGCCAACGTGGCCTCCTGGATCCATGACACTAAGCTACTGCAATGAGGAGGAGGAGGAGGAGGAGAAGAAGAAGAGGAGGAGGAGATTGGATTTATACCCCACCCTTAATTTGGAGTCTCAGAGCGGCTTACAAACTCCTTTCCCTTCCCCTCCCCACAACAGACACCCTGTGGGGTAGGCAGGGCTGAGAGAGCTCTTTCCAGAAGTGTCCTTGAGAGAACAGCTCTGAGAGAACTATGACTTGCCCATGGTGTCAGGTTCCACAGCCAACAACGGAGTACACGCTTATCAGAAAGGTTATACTTTATTGCAGAGCTATAGATGCATTAACAAAGTCACTGTTAAGAATGGCGTCGCCCCTACAAGCATAATGGGATATAGGGTATTCGTATGCACCTCCCCCCCTTCCTTAGGCTAATCAGCCACATTCCCGCGTGTAGGAGAAGGAGCCCCAGGCCGTTAGAACCGAAGCTGAGAACCGAAAGTGCTCCCACGGTTCCCTGAATCCCAGACACTACACACACCACCTGCAAGGCCATAGATAAGCAAGCATTACAGAAGCAAAGAAGGAATGCAGCGGTACTTGGTACACAGGGCAAGCAAGCACCCCACCCCCAACCGTTATGGCAGCATAGCTGACACACGGTCATCCAGCCAGGTGCAAGTGGAGGAGTGGGGAATCAAACCCAGATCTCCCAGATTAGAGTCCGCGCACGTAACGACGACACCAAATGTGGGTCTGCCCTTGAGGGCAGCTCAGAGACTCCGGTGGGTTACAGAAAACCACAGCTCCATGATTATCAGGAACTAAGAAGGGCGTGGATGTCCCACCCACTTTGCAGTCACTCCATTGGCTGGCTGTCAGCTACTGGGTTCAATTCAAGGCCTACAAAGTCCTGCATCGTCTCAGCCCCTGCGGGACTCCTTCTCTTCCTAGGATTCACTGTGACAGCTTCACTCATCTGAGTAAAGCCTTTTAAAGGCACCACCCTGCACATGGGAGAGATTGACAGCTGCCTGGAGAGCTGCATTCTGCCCCCAAGTGGTACAAAAGTACAGGCCACCCTTTCCCAAGTTGGTTTCTTTCTTCCCAGCAGGCTCCCAGACAAGTTGTTTGAAACGGCGACTGCCCCTGACCTTCCTTTTTCTAACTGTAAGCTTTTGTGTGCAAAACACACTTCTTCAGACAAAACTGGAATAAAATCTCAAAAGCTAGTTACAGGGGGAAAAGAGGGTGGGGGTAAGCCGTTAGGAGAGGCCACACAGAGCCCAGATGCAGACGCAGAGCTGGAATTGGAATGGGTGGCCGGCAGGATCAATGGATGGCAGCAAATTCACACGGAAAGGCAAGAGTTAACAAAGAGATGTGAGGATGAAATTGGAGTCCAGCAGCACCTCCAAGAAACTCCAAACTCAACCCTGAGTACATGCGAGAACACAGACTCAGTGTGTGCATACTTCCTCACATACACTGAAACAGATTTCCTCCAATATTACATAAGAACATAAGAGACGCCAATGTTGGATCAGGCCAAAGGCCCATCCAGTCCAACACTCTGTGTCACACAGTGGCCAGAAATACCAGGTGCCCTCAGGAGGTCCACCAGTGGGGCCAGGACACTAGGAGCCCTCCCACTGTTGACCCCCCCCCCAAGCACCAAGAAGACAGAGCATCACTTGCCCCAGAGTCCCTATCTATACCTTGTGGCTAATAGCCACTGATGGACCTCTGCTCCATGTGCTTATCTAATTCCCTTTTGAAGCCGTCCATGCTTGTAGCCGCCACCACTTCCTGTGGCAGTGAGTTCCATGTGTTAATCACTCTTTGGGTGAAGAAGGACTTCCTTTTATCCATTCTAACCTGACCGCTCAGCAATTTCATGGAGTGCCCACGGGTTCTTGTATTGTGAGAAAGGGAGAAAAGTACCTCTTTCTCTACCTGCTCTTTCCCATGCATAATCTTATAAACCTCAATCATGTCACCCCTCAGTCGTCGTTTCTCCAAGCTAAAGAGCCCTAAGCGCTTTAACCTTTCCTCATAGGGAAAGTGTTCCAACCCTTTTATCATTCGAGTTGCCCTTTTCTGCACTTTTTCCAAAGCTATAATATCCTTTTTAAGGTGTGGTGCCCAGAACTGCACACAGTATTCCAAATGAGGTCTCACCATTGATTTATATAGGGGCATTATTATATTGGCTGATCTGTTTTCAATACCCTTCCTAATAATCCCCAGCATAGCATTGGCCTTCTTTATTGCAGTCACACACTGTCTCGACATTTTCAGTGAGTTATCTACTACGACTCCAAGATCTCTCTCTTGATCAGTCTCTGCCAGTTCAGACCCCATCAATGTGTATTTATATTTAGGATTTTTGGCTCCAATGTGCATCACCTTGCACTTGGCCACATTGAACCCCATTTGCCATGTTGACGCCCACTTGCCCATCTTTGACAGATCCCTTTGGAGTGCCTCACAATCCTCACTGGTTTTCACCACCCTGAACAACTTCGTATCATCTGCAAATTTAGCCACTTCACTGCTTACTCCCAACTCCAAATCATTAATGAACAAGTTAAAAAGCAGTGGACCAAGTACTGATCCCTGCGGTACCCCACTGCTTACCCCCCTCCACTGAGAGAACTGCCCATTTATACTCACTCTCTGTTTTCTATTAATTAGCCAGTTTTTGATCCGTAAAAGGACTTGTCCTTTTATCCCATGATTTTTGAGCTTACTTAGGAGCCTTTGATGAGCAACTTTATCAAAAGCTTTCTGGAAGTGAAGGTAAACAATATCTATTGGATCCCCCTTGTCCACATGTTTGTTCACCCCCTCAAAGAACACTAACAGGTTAGTGAGACAAGAACTTCCCTTACAGAACCCATGCTGAGTCTGCCTCAATACATGCAGGTGGGGGTGGGCTGGTTTCCTGGAAGAGCTAATTAGAGTCAAGATGCATAAGTAACTGAACAATAAATATAGCTAAGAATGGAATAACACATATAGCAGGACATGTAAATAGCAGCAAGTTGGCATACAGATAATAAAGGCGTTAACAACAAATGTGAGAACCAAGTTTGAGTCCAGTGGCCTGTATAAGACCAACAAAGTTAAATTACTGTGTATAGGCAAGACTTAGCATGTGTAGTAAGATAAGAAGCCGATATCTCTGTTGAGCCCTGGGGTCTCCATTGTCCATTCTCACATCTCTTTGTTAACTCTTGCATTAACATGTTAATGTGCTGCGATCCATTGATCCTACTACCCACTCATTCCAATTTCAGCTCTGCATAAGCATCTGGGCTCTGAGTGGCTCTTCTAATGGCTTATATCCAATGCTCCCTCTAAGCTGTGGAGTCTTGTGAGCAAAAATTCAACTTTGTGAGCTACTGGCATTAAAGTTGTGAGTGAGCAATTTGGCCACTGCATAAATCAGTTTGCTCTGGAGCCCACCTTCTTTCTTTTTTTTTAAGAAGTTTATTTAGGTTTTATAATATATAATAAGATGTACATCTTTTACATTTGTAGGTTATACATCCTGACGAGTCTATTACAAAGATTTCTCTTTTATCCATTTATAAAAATCTGCCCATCTTTCTTTAAACACCATATCATCTTTCCTTTGCAGAATTATAGTTAGTTTATCCATTTCTGCGACCTCCATAAGTTTTTCTGTTAATTCTTTTCTTTTAGGAATCTTTTCTTGCTTCCAAGTCTTAGCAATCAAGATTCTAGCCGCTGTGAGCATATACGTTATCATGTATACATTTTCCCCTTTATATTCATTTGGGATTATATTTAATAAGTATGTCTCCGGGCATAATTTTAAATCTATGTGCAGCACTTCACCCATTAAATTATGTACACTTTTCCAAAAACTAAATATCTTTTCGCAGTTCCACCACATGTGTATAAATGTCCCTACGTTAGTTTTGCATCTCCAACAGTTTTTATTCGTTGTTTTATATGCTTTTGCTAACTTTTCTGGGGTCCAGTACCATCTATGGAATATCTTGAAAATATTTTCCTTAAATGTTACTGCCCTCATTAGTTTCATCGACTTCCAGACCTGTTGCCATTCTTCTGTTTGGATAGTATTTCCCAGATCTTTCATCCAAAGGCTCATGGTGGTATTTATATTTTCATCATCTTGGAAGTCATCCAAAAGGAAATTGTAAATTTTTTGGATAAGTTTATCGTTGGAGGATAGCCATATTTTATCCAAATCTGTTTTGTTGATCACAAATTCATTGTTTTTATCCTTATTATACCTATCTTGTACTTGTGCCTTCTCCCACCATGTTAGGTGGATATTTCTTTCTGTTAATCTTTCTAGAGGTCTTAGTTTGTTGTTTTCCTCCAGTAATATATCATAGGATACAGCCTTTTCTTTCGTCATTAATTTGGTGTTTATGAATGCCTCCAGGGGGGACACCCATCTTGGAGTTTTTAAATAATATCTGTGTTTCGTTTCTTCCCATACCTTAATT
>NW_015175023.1:22228-24375 GCF_001447785.1 Gekko japonicus | reverse complement strand
TTTTTTTCCGTCCTTTTATGTCAACTGCGCATGCGTCTGCGTCTTTTAAACGTCCTCCGTCGCTACGTAGTCTCTCAGCCGTCTCTCCGTTCCACGCTCCTCCTCCGGGCCGATCCTTGCCTCCTCGCCACCGCGCGCTGTCTGATCTATGACGTCGCTTTTGCCACCACCCCGCTGCAGCTCTGCTCTGCGTTCTGCGCCTCTGCCGCTCCGCACCACCCGAAACTGGATCGAGAAGAAGCCTCGTCACTCCGGAACAGCTGTCTTAAAGGGACCGGGACGTGCAGCTGATAAGGAGACAAAGTAAAATTTTATGTAATAATTGCACTATTTCTTCCCCTTTCTTTTTGCGCTTAAATAATTAAACACCCCTATCTGTGCGTTCTGTTCGAAGCCGCTTCGTTTCCAACCCAAGCCACCTCTAAACTTGCGCTGTGCTTCTTTGTTTTGTCTGCGATTCCTCTCAGCTCACCCTTTTATTATATTTAATTAGGTCACAGAAGGAAAGTAGTATTTTAGAAAAGTACTTAGCTTCGGTAGTGAATTGGGCAGTTTCCTTTGAAGACTCTTTAGGTTCTGTGGTCTCGGCTGTTGCAGGAGTTGACGGGGGTTTCTCGTCCTCTTGCTTCTCCCTCTTTCTTGCCTCAGAGCGAACCCAGAATTAACTGGGGGGGTCGCCACCCACCCCAGACCTGGGGTAGAAGCTCCTTGCAAAGTCTCTCTTTACGGGAGAGACTTTATTGTGATGTAAAAAGTCCTTAGAAAGAGTAGAAAGGAGAAGAATGCTCAGAGCACCGTTCTGAGCGACCTCTCTCGTCGGGACCGGTTGAGTGCTACATTTTTTAAACAGGGCTGGAGCCCACCTTCTTGAGCGAAGACAAAAATGTGTGAGCCAGAGGCTAAAAAACTGTGAGCTAGCTCACACTCACTCAGCTTAGAGGGAACACTGCTTACACTCAACCTCTTTTTTCTTGTAACTAGCTTTTGAGTTTTGTCCGAAGAAGTGTGTTTTGCACACAAAAGCTTACACTTTGAATTAAACTTTGTTGGTCTTAGAGGTGCCCCTGGACTCAGACTTTATTCTGCTGCTTCAGACCAACCTGGCGACCCACCTGACTCTTCCGTTTCTAATGTGTCTGTTTCAAATCTCATTGAATTTCATCCCACGTCTAAAGATAGGGTTGCTTGCTCTGGGTTGGAAAGTTCCCGGAGATTCTGAGTGTGTGGAGATTGGGAGGCAAGGGACTTGCGAGGATACAATGCCGTAGACTCCACCCTCTAAAGCCGCCATTTTCTCTGAGGGGACTGGTCTCTGTAGCCTGGAGATCAGATGTAATTCTTGGAGATCTCCATCCACCACCTGGAGGTTAAGCAAACAGAGTATGGTACACAGTATATGGATATTACACTACACAGGGATAGTTACGGTGATAAGAGCGCTAAATTAAATAATACAATACTGCAAAAAATTAGAAAATATATGCTGTTTAAATAAGTTAAAGTGATATGCTTTCCCTTTCTCCCAATACAAGAACTCGTGGGCACTCCATGAAATTGCTGAGTGGTCGGGTTAGAACGGATAAAAGGAAGTACTTCTTCACCCAAAGAGTGATTAACACTTGGAATTGACTGCCACAGGAAGTGGTGGCGGCTACAAGCATGGACGGCTTCAAAAGGGAATTAGATAAGCATATGGAGCAGAGGTCCATCAGTGGCTATTAGCCACAAGGTATAGATAGGGACTCTGGGGCTTGGGGGGGTCAATAGTGGGATGGCTTCTAATGTCCTGGTGTTGGATCCCCAAGCATCGAGAATAAATCCACGTTTCAAGAAAGCAAAATTTATTTCAAAGCTTTGGAAAGATACTCAAACAAGGTCTTTGTTAGGAATGGGTACAAACAGCTCGGGTAAACATAATAAAGGGATTCAAACCAGGTACAGAACCAATGGGTCACTTTCCCGCTGGCGGGTGGTGCAAGGAAACGGTTGCGCAGGCAATCCCTGGGAACACTACCATCTTCAGACATAACATTGATGCAGTTCCCAGGCTCAAAAAGCAACAAGCTAGCAATCAAGCTCACCTCCCACTTCACGTCCTCCAGCTGCTCGGTGTAAGCGTTACAGCAGAATAAAACACATGCAAGGAA